>NC_081177.1:25311782-25484282 GCF_012432095.1 Onychostoma macrolepis | reverse complement strand
CCTATAGATGTTCCTCTCTGTGTGAGGTAGGAGTGATTACAGAGGATCACAGTGGGGTTCAAAACCATGATCAATACCTAATATTGGCAGTAAACTGCAAAATCTTGTGAGTTTTGAGAACTACATTGTAGCTTATGTTAGGGCTGGACAATAATTCAATATCAATATATGTGACCTGTGCTGGTAAAATGAGTCACAATGAGTACATTTTCAAAAATGAATTTGAAATGAAAATGAAAATATTAATAAATTTAATAAAATTTTAAAATCACAGACCTTCAAAATGATGTATGGTTTGTTGGAATCAGATGAAAAATAGCTGAGCTACACCTGTTTGAAATCAATAGAGTCAGCAAAGCCAAGGTTCCAAAGCAAAATCACCCAGCAACATTGCGTCTTTTCGTCCTATTCTTTTCTTAATAATAATTACTATATTAATAATCACAATATAGCTATTTTTATTTTATATTTGTTATTATAAATAAGAACAGATGCAAAAAACAGTAGAACAAATATAAGAAACAAACAGTGCATTACTTTTTTCATTTTACATCACAAACAAACAAAAGCATTAAAGTAAGAAAAACTAATTTCAGTGTGTTCATTACAAATACATTGATTATTACAACTACAAAAGCAGTTCAATCAAGAACAGCAAGGTGTTCACCTCTTTTATTTTATTGTTAGATTAACATTAATGTGACAGGCAGCCTATATATTAAGACCTACTGCAATGCACGGGTCTAATATAGTGTTACACATCCGATGTTTTCCCCCAACAGTTCCCCAAACGTTCACTTAAAACATAACAGATTATGTTTGAATGCTTAAATACAGACGAGGGCTTAATGAACTATTTTTTTGTGAAAACCTCAAATTAAACTAAAATTGAATCAAATTTTTCCACATTTTTTTTTAAAAATTAGCCTGTGCGCATTCTGACTCATTTTGCCAGTCACATATATTGTGATATAATTTTTTTCAATAATGGTTATATGATTTTTAAACACATTTCTGATATTTCAGTATACATTACCAATGCTTCCCATACATTGATTTATTGGTGGTGGCCCGCCACAATATAAACACTGAACACCACAAATAGATTTTCCAAAAGGCTTTGACAGTTTGACTTCGTTGAATAAACATGAGCACTGCACGTTTCAAAATCAAAACACGGCGTGGGTGTTTTATATGAATGTACCTTTGAAGTGAACCGACTGTCTTCAGAAACATTTCAATGGCATTTTTTTATTTTATCTGATAAAGTAGCATTTATGAGCAGAGCAACCTCTGTTTCTGCCGCTCCAAAAGTGCCTCCTGCTGGCAGAGAATGAATTTGCATTTTCAATAAGCCTGTCTGATTTACGCAGCAAACATCTTTTGCTTGTTATCAGAAATAATCTACTCTAGAGGGACTTTGCTGTTGTTGTTGATTCTTTGTGAAAGTCTACCGGAAGTTAAATTTGGCAACCTGTCTCATGGCATAAAGGTACCTGGGTGCACTTTTTAGCGAGACCATTTTTACGTACCTTGCTGCACGTTTCACCGCAGTTTCAAAGAGAAATGTCCACTGAGTGGCGCTAAAACACGGGATCAATACGTAAACCCTGGCACGTTTTTATTACGTTGATATAGGTATGTATTGCTGTGTTTTTATTACGTTGATATAGGTATGTATTGCTGTGTTTTTATTACGTTGCTTCAGGTACATATTGCGACGGTTCAGAATTCAAATATCTGGGGACTGTCCATAAAAATTAATGCTCTATCGTGTTGGAAATATGCCCTACACCAAACCCAACCCTAAACCTACCTGAGTGTTGACAAATGCAAAACTGATATAAAAACGCATTTGTTGATGCAACCATGCTATTTGAACTTCCTTATATGCAGATTTGAACTGTTTTGTCGAACCATAGTTACATGGGATTCAAACCAGAGCTCCTCGACTCTCAAGTACATCTCCGTACTCCGTGAGCTACCGAACAAACCTACTGTCTATGAAAACCCGTAGATATGAAGCTGGATATGTGTGATGCTAACGTTCAAAAGCATCAGTTTTCAAATCTCCCAGCATATTAATATTGTTTTGAAGTCATAACATGATATTCTTCAAGTAATTGTGCGAAAATTACGCTTTATTAATCGAAACTGTAAATTTGTGTGAAAAGGAATGAAAGGCGTCGGAGTTTTACTGCCTCTAGTGTTCATTTCTTTTAGAAACTGCAGTGATATGTACTTATTGGTACGTATTTCACGTCTCGCTAAAAGGCGCACCCAGGTACGTTTATGCCATGAGACCAGGTAGAAATTTGTGCCACAAAAGCACACATGTGCAGTAACATTTGTTTATGTTGTTGCCTTTGAAACCATCTATAAAGATAACTATAACGATAACTATATTAGCGTCCACACCAATGGATAATAACATTGTTTATTATAAGTTAGTATACGTGCAGATTTGTCGTCTGCGACTTTAAATGCTTGAGCGCTATAAAGTTGAGTGGGTACCGATTGGCTGTCAATTGATTTATCTTTTATCAGTTGGAAAAACAAAGTTCTGAAAGTGATTCCAAAAACATCGTTCCTCTGTGCCGTTATCGTTTTAGTTGTGGTTAGATTTATTTTTAAAACCATATCTTTATTGTTATTGTCATAGTTATGATCCATGATGTGAATGGGCCTTTATTCCATTAGTCCAAATTTGACCTAACTACCATTATTTACAAATGTGGTAATCATCAATATCATTACAGATATCAAAGTATCATATTAATAATACTATTACTAGCATTATACCATGAGAGTAATTTTTGCAGCAGATCTTTTGAATGCCACGAAATTCAACTTCAGTTGGTGGGAGTTCTGTTCCCCCAGCTGAAGAAAGGCCTCTGGACATGCATTTAAAGGTCAAAATCAGTATGAGATTATTTGATAACACACACACACACACACACAGAGCACTCATGACATGAATGTCTCTATGCAGTGCCAATAGGGGAAATGATTTCCTCCTGCTAGCAATCATCAGGGGCAAACCCCATATTTGACCAGGCACAGACGAGCCATTGTTTGTGCCTCCTCCATTTGGTGTTTCTTATTAGTCACAGCTTCAATCTGCGCGTAGCTGCTGTCCCACCCTGAGAGAGGAATATATATAGAGTTAATTAAGAAGGGACAGAGAGAACCAGGCTTGATCAGGTACAGAGATGGGCAGGTCCACGCAGACTCAAAGAATAATGGACACGGCAACATATTATGGCTTGTAAGTGTATATATACACACCTGAAAATTTGAGGTTTGTTTTATATGCATTGGAGCTTTGGACTTGGCACAGTAAATATTAAAATTTGTCTATAGTTTTTTTTTTTTTTTTTTAAAGCAAGAAAAATCATTTTCTGTTATACATCTATGATTTAATGCTGTAATGCTGTAAATAGACTACACAGCATTTGCGTATACAGCCACTTAACCGCACGGATGCAATTAAGTTGTTTTGTGTAAAAAGCTAAATCTGGCTTTAGAGCAGACAGCTTCCCTTTAACTCATCCCATCACTATCAAAGTGGGAGGATGTGGCTTGGGATTTGGTATGTCTTAGCCAGTTAGCTGAACTGAATATTAGCCTCGCAGGGAATACGGGAACAATTAAACGGACAATCATTGTTTTGTCTACTGGCGCTGTGTTTGTCGTTCTTCTAAGCAAAGAACTCAGAATGTTTCATGAACATTGACTGGCTGGTTTTTTTTTTTTTCTATGTCAGAGCTGAACAGCTACTCGCTGATTCTTTTATGTCACCAAGAATCACAAAACAACCTGGGGAAATTTGGTAGCTGATCAAAGGAATAAAGAAACAGATCATTCATGACCCAAACAATCATTTATCATGAGTAATCTCTCTGATCTCTGGTCATAAACATGCCAAATCACCATAGGTGTTAAATTGGGTAAGCTACAACTACATTTATAATTTTATCGTTATTGTAAACACATGAATAGTCTTGGTCTTTGTATTTTATCACAACTAGCTCTCATTTTTAGAATATCTAGATATCTGCCTTTGACGTTCAGCACAGGATACCCCGTTAGAAAAAAGTATACTTAAGTGCACTAAAAAAATACTTAAATACCAGCAAGTACATTTGTAGTATATTCTCATTTTTTGCACTAAATAAAATTGTAAAAGGTATACACTATAAATAGACTAATTAAAATTATATTTCTACTTCAGTAGTGCTTCAGTGCACTTGAAAATGTTCACTAAATACCACCAATAACCACTTTTTTCTTTGATTTTTAGTGCACTGAAATAAACACAGCAAAAATATATAGCAAAAAGAGTTTTATTTATGTATTTCTTAAAAGTGTGCTTTGGATGCTTTAAAAATTTGTTCAATCTTAGCTATACTTTTATATAGCTATCCTAAGTTGAAATTAAATTGATTTTATTAAAAATATATTACTAATGTACTAGTAAGTACATTTTCACAACTGTGGTATAATACTTATAACATATAAATGCATAATGTACTTAAAGTGCTCTATTTTCATGCATTTTATACTTAATATACTAAAATGATTCTTTAAGATAATCTTAAGAATATCTAAGTGTACTCAACTGTGCTATTTTCAGACACCATGAATATGAACTAAAATGTGCTTTTAACACATACTAATTCTGTATTATTTGTATGCATGATTTAAAAGTGTATGAAAGATGGGTCCAAGTGTACTACTAAATGCATTTTTATTACAGTGTTAAAAGCACATTTTAGTTCATATTCATGCTGTCTCAAAATAGCACAGTTGAGTACACTTAGATATTCTTAAGATTATCTTAAGAAGTACTAAACAATAATTTTTTGTATTTTTTGTACAAAATTAATATATGAAAATGGAGCACTAAGTACATCATGGAAGTGTACTAAGTGTACTGAAATAAACTGAAATAATAGTGAGTAGTCACTAATAAAGGTTTGAGACTGTGCTTGTTCCTGTACAAATGAAAAAAGAAAAAGAAAAGAAAAAAAAGATTAGTTGCATAGCATTTTCAGTTCAAGTGATTGGCTCCGAAAGTTTTGTGGTCCCATGAGCAAAGAAGATTTCAAACTGTTTACCTCTTGGATTGTGAGGCAGGCAATGCTAATGGATGGCTTTCTCCAAATATTACACACTCTCAGAAGAAAAGGTACAAAAGCTGGCACTGGGGCAGTACCTTTTCAAAAAGTACTAATATGTATCATTTAGGTACTAATATGTACATTTTAGGGATGAATATGTTCCTTTAAGGTACCGATATGCCCCCTTTAAATAAAGTACAAAGGTTTTGCAAAGGTACTGCCCCAGTGACAGCTTTTGTATAAATTTTTTTTTGTTTTTGTTTTGCATGTCATCATGGCATACACCAAATTAAGATTACAGTCGCAGGTCATGTTCAACGTTCCATATTTAAATTTTCCCTTAGAGAACACTAGTAAATTTCCCCAAGTGAGTCATACTAAATTAAATCCAGAGTCATTCATCAACTACATTAGAAACAACAAGTCTAGGGAGTTTAAGTTACTTAATCACAACTTGAGAAACATGTTGACCAGAGTATGAGAAGCATTCAGCTGAGCGTAGCATGTAACGCTCAGCGCCAGACCTTCAACCCGAGCAAGGTTAAATCCAGAAGTTAAACTGAGAAGCTTTTTCCAACTCCACAATTCCTACCCACCCACAAACTTCCTTCAGCCCCACTTTGTGAGTCCTCTAACAACGAAAGGAATGACAGAGCAAGAGAAAAAAAAGAACTGAATTACAATAGAAGGGAGTTCAGTAAACAAATACAGCATCGCAGAGGGCAAATTAATCTGGTCGGGGAACGAAAAAAGAAGCAAAAAGAATGCATCCATTGCCAACGTGACAATTATTTTTATGTGAATCAAAACAAAACAAGTCTGTGCCAATCCCAGCAGTGGCCCTTCTATTGTTTCAGAGATCAAGCCGAGATGAAGTTACAGCGTCAACATACATCCGTAGCAGCTCCGTCCGGACGGAAAAGAGGCCCTCCATATGCAAAAGCAATGCTAATCCACGTGAAGCCCTGGGGATGCACACTTTGAGCTTCATGAAGCTTTCCAAAAAAAGAGCTCACTATTTTTATCGGAATGACGCTCCCCGGTGGGAAAGCACCAGCACTGAGTCGTTATGGTTTTCCCTTAGATATGTCGTCCCACCAGAAAATCAAAATAAACACATGGAAAACCACAAGGATATATCTGGCTCGTTGTGCGGAAAGCATTTTTTCCTGTTTCTTTTTTCTTTTTGCTTTTCTCCAAATGTCTGTGCAATTGTACTCTTGCATGCATACTAAAAATGCAAGACTTGGGGAACAAGAAGGGAAAAGGATGGAACACTCAACAACCCAATGAAGGAAAGAGATCGGTAGAGAAATTCAGTGCCAGCAATATGCCAATGTAAGATAAGCACTTTAGGCCCTAATGTTGTCTGTGCATATATGTGGAACTGATATTTTCAGTTGAACCTTGCACTCAGTCATAAACAGTTTCTGGGTTTTGGCTGGATACCACAATAATGACATACTGCAAGAATAGGAAGATTTGGATTTTGCAGATATGGCTTTGGTTCAAAAGTACTTAAGAGCTCAGCCAGTCTCAGCCTCTGACAGCACACCGAACTGGAAATCACTTCTCTCGATCTGGCAATCTCTAATCTGATTGGCTTGCTTTATGCAACTTCCTGCAGTAAGGGCACACAGGTTGTTTTTTTTTCCACAAGGAAACAAATCAGGCTTGTAAGGTAATAGGGTGATACAAGAAGCACAAGTCTGTTAGGTAAGTGACATACCTTTGATTGATTGCTTTAACTGTCAGTCATGGCCTCTTGGGTGGGCCTTGGCCATTTGAAGCGGCCAAGAATCCCAGACCTTCTGCCATTAGTCTGAAGGTCTGGCTACGCAAGACTACTACACATACAGTAACCTTACGGCCATTTGAACCCAACCAAGCAACTCATGCCCAAGTCTTGACCTACCATTACTGTTTCCAGATACCTCACATGTAGCAGGTGAGCAAAAACCAATACAGTGGGATGAAAACAGAATATTAAATAATGTATTCAATGGGAAGTAGTGCAGTAAGATTGTTAACTTCACAATTGAAGACAGGGTTGTTTCAGGTGATTGCAGTAGCCCAATATCCTTGGCCACATGTGTCAAACTGCAGTCATGAAGGACCACTGTCATGCAGAGTGTAGCTCCAAAACACCTGATGTTTCTAGTAATGCCGAAGACCTTGATTAGTTGGTTCAAGTGTGGTTCAGGAGAGTGGGCCTCCGGGAAATGAATTTGGCGCCCCGTCCTAGGCTTTGAAAATCCAACTAGTCTCCACATCAGTGGTTCCCAATCCTGGTCCTGGAGAAGCCCCAATGCTGCACATTTTAGATGAAGTTCCAAACATAGGTTCAGGAGGAGCCTAATCATTCAGTCCTGCCAATCATTATTACAAGCTTATATAAGCAGCACTCATTACACCGTCTAAGCATAAATTCTTCCAGCATCCCTCCACCCCCCATCTCCTCCTCTATTTCACTTACTCTCTCTCTAGGTAGTGGGGGGTGTTGAACTCTGAGCTCAAGCTGAGCCTCAGGTTCGAGCCTCCATTTAGGACAGCAAACCAAGTTTGTTTACCATTAACCATCAGGACTGGATGGGCAGGCGAACTTGTGAAATGTCTTCCAAATCAAACACACCTGATAAAATTTATAAGCTTATTAGTAACGACTCCAAGACCTCAAATGTGTGTCAGATAGGAGAAACATCAAAAATGTGCAGCATTGGTGGTTAGCAGGACCAGGATTGGAAATCACTGCTCTACATGAGATTTGACCAGAGTCATCTTTTCTTTCAATCAGCCAGACAGAGTTGAACACAGGCCTCTTGAAACTAATTGCTCATGTCTTGAGAGAAAAACACCAAGAAACTCCCTCAAATTGAAGCAAGTTTACTCACAGCTGCTACAAACTATTATTGGGAATTTTTGCAAAGACTTGTTTCACAAACATGAAATTTAAAATTATGTATATGTGTGTGTCATAAAATGGCGAAATGATTCCTCCCACAAATTACTTGGGAGAGATGAATCACACTCTGAAACTGGAGACTTGTGACCAGGGCGTTTCCATGACGGCCTCTCTGTGAACTCTATGTGTGCGAGATAACCCTCTCCTTTCTCTGAACGCTTTATCCGTCAGGCTGCGGCAAAGATCCACACAAACAAACACAGCCACGGAGAGGAAATACTTTCACTGCGATGTGCCGCCCTGAGCTGACACCCGTAAAATCTTGTCTGGCGGTTCTCCGCCCATTTACACACACACACACATCACCTGTTCCTCCACATCTCTGGCTACATTTCATCCCAAGTGCTTGCGGTTGTGTGAAAATCCTTGTTTGTGTGTGTGCTGTGAATTAGACTCCTCTTTTGTACACTATGCAAGACTGATATGTGTGCAATGGTTTACTAACTCAGCTACTATTGTGTATGTGTGTACACCCAAACAATCCCAAAGACCACACACACACACAAACTTGCAAACGCAACACACACCCACGCTTGATCACTCACGCTCACAACCCCACGCACACACATCTTCCTGTTGACCGTGGCTTGTGCCGTTGAAATCCAGCTGCAGTAACAGTTGTTCGCCGCTCTTCCCGGATCTCCACAGAAACCAGAGCCTGGCTGTTATCGGATCCCGCTCGGCTTTCCTCCTCGGGAAAGAAGAATGCAGTGAGAAGGAGGAGAGAGAGAGACAGAGGGAGGCAGGGTGAAGGAGAAAGAGAGGGAGGGGGCGATGGTTTGGTCATGGTCCCGTGTGGGAATATTTAATAACAAACATTAAAAATACCACAGAAAGACTTTGCCACATTCCCACGGTCCAACTGCAGCCAGGGCCTGACAGCACGGTTATAAATACCAGCTATAGAGTGGCCCCAGAGTGCACTTACAGTACAACACACACATACAGTACACACACAACCCATGCACATAGACACACAATTACAGATCCATGAACGGTACATCTGGAGAAGCTCTGTGGAGCTGCTTGGTTGTGCATGCATGCACAAAAAAACACACTTGCTTTGTAGTGTGCTGTCTGCATAGGCTGCATTTTAAGGCATCATAGGTGCACTCCTGACGTCAAGGCAATTTCAGAAGGTAGACAACATCATTAAGAAGGTGAGGTCATTTAGGTCAAATTATAATTTGTTTGTATGGATACGCTAGGGTATGCATCAGAGATGGTAAGATTCACTGATTCACATCGGCGCATCAGCATGAAAGTTAAAGGGGTGCTATTATGCACTTTTACAAAGTCTTGATTTTGTTTTGGGGGTGTACTAGAACATGCTCTCATGCTTGGTGGTTCAAAAAACACATGATTTTTCATATAATTTACATTATTACAGTACCTCTCTCCCCAGCCTGGCACAAACGGCTCAATTAGTTCCAGGTTTGATGAAGGCCCACCTTCCGAAAAATGAAATGTGTTGTGATTGGTTAGCTGTCCCAGTGCGGTGTGATTGGCGAACAGCTTAGACGGTGTTTCAGTTCTGCCACGCCCCTTGCCAAAGCAGCAAGTTCCATCTGCTCCGGTATAGTTAAGGATGGCATCAATATTGCCATATCAATTTGAGCCGGATTCAGACCCCGAGAATATTGAACAAGAGGATCGTGCAGAACCTTTGTATGCACTGATATTGCAAGACATATTAGAGTTTCGAGGTTTCCCCCGGTAACGCTGTACACAAAGCAGAGCTCCGCTTACAAACGCTGCTTTATCAGACATTACATGCAAGATGAAATGAAAATAACATCCAAAATTTTCTGAAGACAGTCGGTTTCCTTCAGAAACACAGTGACATAAAAACACCTGCACCGGGTTTCGATTTTGAAACGTGCAGTGCTCGTGTTTTTACACAGTGCTGAAAAGGGGCAGAGCTGCATAAGGTCATAAGACCTATACACGTGCAGACAATTTTTCTAATTGCCCATACTCAAGTTCACGTATGCACCTTGAATTCTCGTGGCAACAATGGCCCAGGCCGTTGTTTCATAGTCGACAAATAAATGCAGGAAACGGAACAACAACAGCAAACTATTCGAGACCCCAACAGCAATCGGCACCTATGTTGAGGGGGTTCAAATATATCTGCAACTCTATTTTTAACGAGTACAAAGACATTTTATCACTTATAACTTCTGGAGAGAAACAGCGCAGCCATTGGACGAGGATGAATCTTGTGAAAGCATGTGTCAAGTGCATGCTATCTAATGGAGAATACTTCAAATATTATGAGTTCAGTTGTACATTTACGCTAAGCGTTCACGCCAAAACTTTATACTTTTGGCTTTAGGAATCAGCTGCCTATACAGACAGTAGGCAGCATGACAGCTTATTGAGCTTTGGAAGAAAGCTACTATTTTCGTCACCACCATTTTGTCAAGAAACACTTCCATCCTCACGTCGGACTGGCCGAGGAAAACAGGGGAAGCTCTCACTGCCTTTCTTTCCGTTCCTGAAACAATGAGACTGGAAGCTGGCCGTCTGCCCCCATCTTTGTGTGTGTTTGTGTGCATGTGTGTGAGTTCTTTCGCTCTCAGCCTTCACAGGTCGCAGGGCTTAACCCAACATGGCTGTTTTGTTCCTGTTATTGGACAAGACATTAGTCTCAGTGTCAAGAAGCTTTGGGGTTTGCAGCCAATTTTAGATGTACTACAAATGAGGGTGTGAAACAGCAAGAGTGTAAAAAAAGCAGTTTGGTGTGTGGAAACTTATATGGTATAACAGAACGCTTTGAAGCATTTATAGAGTTGACTAATTTAATGAGTGAAACATTTGTTTTACAATAACTGTATGGTCTTTTTTTTTTTTTCATGTTTTGGCCTTTTCGATGTTGGAGATAGGAAATTATGGGCAGAGAGGAGGGGAAGCATCTCAGTTGTGTGTAAAACCCATTAGTGAAATGTGTTGTGCAGCATTATAAGAATGGGCTAAGTCTTGCTTTGGCTGTGCATATGGAGTTTGTAATCTTACTGATGTTTGATAGAGTGCCATAACAGCATGAAAGTAACACAAACTGGCTAGATTAATCACTACCATATTTCGGCTACAATGCTTTAGCACTCAGCTTGGGACATTTCAAACAAAACTTCACCAAAGAACAATATTTAGGAATTAATTCGATCTGACTGTTACGACGGACACTCCCTTGAACATGCAGAGGAGAGTGTTTGACTCATTGCAACAACAACATCTTCTCTTGTGTCTTATCTACACAAGCAACTCCTTGCTAGTTCCTATGGTTGGAAACAGTAGAAAAGAAGAGTCTTTTCTCAATGTCTTGCTCATTCTGTCTTCCTTACAAAGGCGGGTTCCACAGAGCGTATTTATTGCGCTAATAAAATGAAATGCATGTCTGTGGTGGCAGAATTATTGTGCAATAAAAGTCTGAAGAACCAAAAGATTCTTACCGCAATAATCGAGTCTTAGACACCACATATATTTCACTTATGGTTTGGCCAGGGGCTGTTATTATGTCACGAGCCATGAGTCAAACAGGTATGGGTCATTCTCAAGGTGAAAACTGCTTTTATAGTCATTATACCGCTCTGAAATATCCACTTTATGGCTATGGTCACCCCAACATTTAGTATTGGGTTATTTTAGCCGCATCCGCTGTTCTTAGGTGAAGATTCAAATGTACAGACAAGCAGTAAATCATCAAATGGTTTTAAAGTGTCACAGTAATGGTATATCAGTTCTTTAACTTCTTCTCTTGTTCTTCTCTATAAAAACGAAAAATAATGTGAGGTGGAGGTGCAGATTATTTACCTGCTAACAGGCAAACAACTGACTTATTCTTTCATGAATCGTCATCAGATTTCATAGGGCAGGTGTGGGCAACCCTGGCCCACAAGGTCCACTGTCCAGCAAAGTTTAGCTCCATCCCCAATCAAACACACCTGAACAAGCTAATCAAAGTCTTCAGAATTACTAGAAAGCTACAGGCAAGTTAGTTTGATTGGGGTTGGAGCTAAAAAAGTGGACCTTCAGGACCACGGTTTCCCACTTTTGCCATAGGGGTTGAAGGTGAACAGCAATCAGGGTAAAGGTAAAACATACCGGCTTGCTGTCCAAGGAGAAATAGGAGGAAATAATCAGAGATTAGATGAAAAGATTATACACCAAGTAATTGTATTAAGGAGAAAATGATGGAAGAACCAATTCTTGTATGATACATTTTTCAACATAATCAAAAGCTCCTTCTCACCTCCAGCTCTTGGTGAGCAAATGTAGTCTGGTCCAAAATCAGAACATCCTCTTCTTTTTCTGCAAATACTAAAGAAACACAAGTGAGAGTTATACAGTCCCCATGTTTCTAGTTACTTGGGCAGCTTAAGAATTCATTTTAGCAGTTTTATCCGAAGTGTCTTACTTTAAAGTGACAGTCCTAACTAGAGTAATCTGCGGTTAAAAGTTTTGGCACAATGCTTTCAAGGCTTTAACCAGACACCTTCCGGTTTCCATGCGTGCTTCTAGACCACACCACCTCCCGTATGGAAAGGTCTGAGAAAAGTAAAATCTCAGGTCTCAAATTTTCGTTTTAACTTAAGAAAAAAAGAAAAAAAAAAAGGACACCATCAGCAGCTGCCACTGGAAACAGTGATGAAACATACTACACCATTTGCCAGTTTGTAAACGCTTGACGGTCCAAAAGAGTTTGGTGGATGCCAGGAGAACATTACCTCCCTGAATTGCATGGTGCCACATGTGAAGTTTAGTGGAGCAGGAATAACATTCTAGGGTTGTTTTTTTAAAGCCTTGGGTGAGATATCATAACTTGAACGGGGAATAATAATGCAAGAGCATGTAGTGATGCACTGCTGGGTTATTCTCAGCATGACAGTGTCCCTGTGCAACAAAATGAATCCAAACACACATAGTTATGAGATGTGTGTACAAGAACTTGTTTGAGCCCAAGCCTCAACTCTACTTTATACCTTCAGGATCAATGTTCGAGTAAGTTTGCTTAAACTGGGCATTGTCGATATTGTTAGACACCCTGTGTTTGACATGGTAAGTTGCTGTCAAATGTGCGTGTGTGTACTTCATTGAGTTTTTGACTGCATAGATCACTCATGTTCCACTTGTGCGTCAGCACTCTTACCACAGTCTCTCTTTCCAAAATCTCTCCCAAGTTCTTCCTAACCCCTACAAAACCACCACTGCCCTCCCCGTCTCTCTCTCTTTCTCACCCAGCTGTGCGGAAAGTGAACCCCATTTCCTCAGCTGCCTGTTTCTCTCTCTTTCTGGACTGATGTGTGGAAAGCAGGCTTCATTTTCTGTGGTCACCATTCCAGGGGAGCCTCCCTCATTCCTGCCGGTTTATGTCAAACAAGCTTTGCTGGTCTCCTGGGTAGCAGTAAATTAGCCTGGGTTTAAATACTAATCTTGTTGAGAATTTTCATCTAGTTTTGTTGTGCTCTGGAAATGTTTTTGACCTCTCTGGAATGTCTTTTCCCTAAAATTTTACACATTATTCATGCATGATTCATAGACTTTAGTGCATGATGGGTTCATAAATTGGGAGGTGGCTGCACTATTTGGCTTGGAACATGTAGTTTAATTAGCTCATGCAGCAACACCTACTTTAAAATGATCTAGTGTACTGGGACAAAGTATAAATGTAATATTCTTAGTGGGGGAATTTTACTTAGTTGTATGCTTATGCGCTTGATAATGATACTCAGATGTGCTCTAAAGGTTATAACATCATTGACTTGAATTTGGATCATTCTTACAATGGTGTGTGAGAAAAATAAACAGAAATCAAATTACAATTAAAAACAATACTTTGGCGCCCCCTGTCTGTCTAAAAAAACCTATTCTGCTTCTTCAACAAGCAATTAGAAGTTGCCAGCAGAGGGCACTCTAAACTAATAACAATAAACCCTTACTACAATAAAGCAGCTTAGGCAGAATGGAGGTAAGGTAAAAAAAAAAAAAAATATATATATATATATATATATATATATAAATACTAAAATAAAATAACATAACATAAAATAAAAATAAAACACAAAAATAAAATAAAATAAAAATAATACAAAAATAAAATACTTCTTCCTGAGAACAAGTACCGAGTCAATAATAATCTCAAGTTCATTGATTATAATGGTCAGAAATGATTCCAAATGTTGAATGAATAATTTTACAGAGGAGGTTTGCTACATTATCAAGTAGAGATGAACTTCTACCCAGGCTGCTAAGGTCCTGTGGTATAGAGATATAACCCACACCCCTCCTTCACCTAATTTTACCCTTCATTGCTGATCCTAATAAGGGTACAACTATAGTTAATGAATATGTCAGATGCAAACACACCTGGGGATATGGATATGTTACACAGCAGGATTCTTACAGCCGGCTGGTTTGAATAAACAGAATTCCATTATTATTGCAACAATTTCACTTTTAATGAAGGTAGCGATTTAATGTAACAGGTGAACAATTGCAGAATTTACACTATAGTCAAACTGAAAGAAAATAATATGCTTAAACCAGCCAAGGGTGGTCTATCTGGTCTTCCAATCTGGTGTTTAGCTGGTTTATGTGGTCTCTTAGCCTCTCTGGTGCCTTGAAACCCTTTAAAACCATTAAAACAGACCAGCTTATCTAGTTTGGTAAGGTCTGAGTCCAGATAATAACTTTAGGCTTGATTAGGCTGGATCAAGTTAGTGTTTAGCTGGTTTAGCTTTTCAGCCAGCTGGTAGTACCCAAGACAAGGGTTAAAGGGGTCATGAACTGAGAAATCAAAATTCCCTTGATCTTTTGACATATAAAACGTAATTTTACTATAAAAACATCCTACAAAATTTCAGAACTCAAAACTTTCTTGTTAGTCTAAAAACAGCTTATATTGAAGCTAGTCTGCCAAAACGACAGCTTGTGGAATGTACCACTTTATGAAGTAATAGTGTGGGCTAAGCCCCTCATCCGCAGAAGATCAACGCCTGCTTCTACACCGAATGCATGTCTACGCAGAAACCAAATGATAAAGATGCTCTAAAGAAAACAAGATGATGTTCAATGCCAAGTTGTGGAAAAACAGTCTTGGCATCGCCTTCCTTCTGATCCCAACATTAGGAAAGAGTGAATGAACATCATTTTTAATGAAGTTCCAGACCGTGTCAGTAAGAACTCAGTCCTTCATTCACTTCATTTTTTTGCAGATTAGTTTACAAACAAAGCACAATTCGACGCAGTATTTTCAGAAAGATTGAAACTAAAAGACAATGCTGTGCCGACTATTGGATCCGACCG
This sequence comes from Onychostoma macrolepis, assembly GCF_012432095.1. Classification (NCBI taxonomy): domain Eukaryota; kingdom Metazoa; phylum Chordata; class Actinopteri; order Cypriniformes; family Cyprinidae; genus Onychostoma; species Onychostoma macrolepis. The sequence goes on along the minus strand of NC_081177.1, from coordinate 25,468,889 downwards.
TAATGTCGCAACACACACGTGTGAGTAACTTTTTATAACGTGATCACTATTGCTTTGTCTGTTATTACAGATCATTTGATATGTACTATTTATGCATTTTAACCTAACCAAGTCTACAATCCTCCACGCCTATTCAAACAGAGCATTCTGATGAGCGGAGTTAAAAACAGGACAGAAAATAGCATATTACTTCTAAATTATGTTTTTTTGATGTAAAAATCTTGATAACATTATAAGTGGACCTCAGAAAACAGTACAAAATAATAAAAAAGAACCACCTTTAAAACCACTTTTGTTTTTTTATTAGGGTACTGTATCAAAGATAAAATTGATAAAATAATAAATAATAATACAATGGTAAACTGTTCTTACAAATAATAAATGAATACTGACCAATTATTTTTCCAAAAACAGATGTTAATGAGGTAGAAAAACATGCTCTTTTGTAATTATTGCTATAAATCACATCCTAATTGTCAGAGAAAATAAATGGGCAATATACAGAACAGATACAGTGACTGTAGCTCGTTCTTGAGGTGCATTATTGTACCACAAAAGCCAGACAGACACGGTCTTAGCCTTGTATCACACAATAATACCAGCCTGCTCGCTCAGAGCCTCTGATTGCTCCGAGAGGAACAGTGATTCTTGGTCAAGAGGGACAGAGGGATGGGGAGAGGGGGAGAAGGATTATTTTGTTCTTTTCTCCACTCTATTACATGGTCAAAGCGGTTAAGCTCTGCGTGAAATCAGCCGAGGTTTCATGCCACAATACCACACAGCAGCTTTGCTTTTACCTCAGCCTAACCTCTCTCTTAGACTGTGGGTGGCTGCAAATATTGGATTCTGGTGTTTATAGTGCACAGACATATTTCAGTGCAGATCTGGCCACAGTTGGCAGAAACGTATGTGTGTGTTTTCATGTGCTAATAAAAAAGTACCATGGTTATTTGGATGTGGTTTTTGGACAGAATTGTGGTAACGCCATGGTATTCTCTGAAAATACACTGGAATATTACCATATTATCATTTAATACCAAGGTAAATATCAAATCTGATACTATTTTTGTATATAATCGTGCCATACTGGTTGATTTCAGTGTAGATGGGGTATTAGATATTGTATTTGTTGTAAAAAGAGTAAATAAATCATGGGTTTGTTTATATATGTAACAAAATGGCTTGTATTAGAAGTGCAGTGGGTCAATCAGGTTTCTCGATCCCTTTAAATTAAACGGGGGTAGGAGAAAGTATTGTAACACTAAATTACAGACTTCTCCTTTAAGGGTGTATCTCAGGTAAAACCCCCTACTGAGATGATTTCAACTGCTGCTGCACTACACTCAGGAGAAACCTGCCTGAGCCCTGACTGATCAGTCACAGCTGCTCAGATCAATACATGCTTTCTAATAGAAGCTCTCACATGAACACACTTAGTTTAGACACTTAAGCCTGTGGAGATGGAGAACGGAACAGCAGCAGGAATCCACTGGGATGAGTCGAAACGAGGCATGGGAATAAATAAATGAATGTTGAGAGCTAAGGGAGTGCGATGGATGAATGAGTGAAATTTGGATGCGAGTACAGTATAAGAGGAATGCAATGAATGTGTGAAAGTTGTAAATGGGTTTAAAAATAATGAAGAAAATGCAACAATGACAGTGAACAAGAGAATGAAGGACTGCAGTAAGATGCACTGTAAACATCTAGACCTGTTTGGAGGAACATTCTGGTTTACTTACAATAGGCATATATACTACACTGTAAAAAATTTCGAGCGGTTTCAACTAATTATTATTTAGTAACTAGTTCCACAGTCAATTTCTGTCTTCAAAGTGTTGCCTGAATTGTAATTTTTTAGTTGGCTCAACCTTTACTGAAATAGTTTTATAGTCCATTCAACTAAAAGGTTTGAATTGGTCAAACATTTAGAAAACTACAGCTAAGTATGTCAATTAAAATTGAATCATTTACTCCATGCGTTTCATGTTACCTCAACTAAGATTTATTATTTGGGCATCATAAGAAATTGCTGTGTAACTAGTCATTATATTTTATACTGAGTTTAAGAAAATTATTATCTGGTGTCAATCAATTACTAAAACACACACATTATAACATAATAGCCTTTATTTAATAACAATCTGCATTTGTATGAATCGTGCAGTGAATGAATCGCCAAGGATCACCATTTCAGATAAAAATCTTCACTGTTCTACTGAAGGAAAAAAAGTCACTGACATCTTGAATGGCCTGAGGGTCAGTAAAATATCAGCAAATTATAAATATCACCCAAATATATTTTTGGGTGAACTATCCCATTAAAGTGTTCCAGTTGTCAAACATTACATTTGTAATACAACTGCAAAATTAATTTTAAACATGTTCACAATTACATCTTTAAAATGAGGTAGATGTCAGAAAGAATAAATGAATCAGGTGTTACAATTCAACTGAACTGAGTCAAGTAAAGCCCAGTCATTTGTATTTATATAGGGCTTTTTCCAAAACAGATTGTGTCAAAGCAGATTTACAGTATTAAACAGAAAAATCGTGTGTTGAAGGAATCAAAACTCAATCGTTCTTCTCTGGCCAGACGAAACCAGCAGTTTAATTGCAGGCTGCTGCAAAGTCAGATTGTGCAGAGGACTGGTCTGGTTCCTGAGGTCTTGTCCCGATGGCCGTCTAGGTGACGAGGTCTTCACTGGGGATCTGTCTCTGGGGTTGTCCTGGACTCCGCTGACATTCAGAGCTGTCGAGGTCATCTCTAGGTGCTGATCCACTATCTGGACTGCATACGGACTGGATCTGGTGGCTATGGCAACCTTGGAATAAGAATGAGACAGTCTAATATTAGCGTAGATGGCACTGAGAACAATAAAGCACATTTTAACTGGAGTACACACTCTAAACCTTTACACATATTACCTTAACTCTTAGTGTTGAAAGTACACACACTATGTAGTTGCAGTGGAGCGGTCTGGTCACCTCCCCTGCCTTGGAAGAACTGACTGGCTAGCATCTGAAAACTTGCAACGATGGGAAAGCGCCAATGTAACCTTTGGCCAAACCCTGATGGAGAAAGAAAAGTACAATTTATCTCAAAAAATGAAATGATGCCTTTTAAATAATTACTGATGTCACACATTCATGTGCAAAAGAATCAGATTAATACAGCATGTGTATACGGTTTCCCTCATCTACTTGTTATCCGATTGACTAAAACACATCTTAATACCAGGCGTAAACACAGCCTTGGAGTAGCATATTACTGGCAACATGCTAACCCTTTGTAAATGTACAGTATTACTGTTATTTTTGTTTGCTACGGGATTTTTTATTTTGTCTTTGATAATTAACCAGATACAGTCACATATGCTGCTGCTAGAGCCGTTTTGAAGAGGATTTCTTAAAGGACATTCAGCAACTTAATTCAGTGTATGTTTTTTCTTTAGGAAGAAAGGTGCAGCGTTATGTGTCGAGAGAGAAAAGTGTTGGCGCTGGTTTCTCCCCCTCCCTCCCTTTGCTGGTTCTCAAGGTGACACTTCCATCTGCCCCTTCCCTCTCTTTTCCAATCTTTTCTTTAAATGCCCCTCTAGAGCCAATGTCACAGTTTTTTCACGGTCTTGCTGAAGGATATGCTTTACTCTCTAATCTATATTCCACTCATGCCTGCATTTCCATTCTCTTTAGAGTCAGTGTCCATTACAGACCCAATGATATTTCATTGCAACTGAGAACGAAGGTTGAGCGAAAGAGGAGAGAGAGACTATTTGCACGAAGCACACATTGTGTTCCTTTCTTTATAGTAAATGGTGAAGAAATGGACAGGGAGGACCCTCATGTCCATAAATACATGAACAAAATACTCTCCACTCTTATTCACATTCACTGGGCACTTCACTTCAGCACTGCCTTTTTGAGTATTTTCATATTTTATTGTTTTGATCACTTCAATAACCTCCAGGTTTGATGCAGACTTGTGCTTTTCTGCAAAAAAAAAAGAGGTTAGGGTTTCTTTTTTAAATGGTTTTATCGACTACCGGGTGAAAATGCAAATTATTTGTATATTATCTTAAAGCTTCTGCTAAAAAAAGTAATCCATAACGACGTACACAATCTGCCAATGAATACATTACAGTAATAATACTGAGGTCCTTTTTTCAAAAGTGTGCTTAACTGTTTAGAAGCAGATCTCTTAGAAGTGGTGAACGCCTCACTTCTTTCTGGGACTTTTCCAAACTCCCTGAAAACTGCAACTGTTAAGCCTCTTCTGAAAAAGCACAATCTTGATAACACAATGTTGAGCAACTATAGACCAATATCAAATCTTCCTTTCATAGGTAAGATTATTGAAAAGGTAGTTTTTAAATCAGCTGAACAACTACTTAAACTCAAATGGATACATAGACAATTTTCAATCTGGTTTCCGAGCGCATCACAGTACAGAGACAGCACAGCGCTTATTAAGATAATAAATGATATTCGCTTCAATTCTGATTCTGGCAAAATATCAGTGCTGGTACTACTAGATCTTACTGCTGCGTTTGAGACTGTCAATCATAACATACTTCTAGAGAGACTGGAAAACTGGGTCGGGCTTTCTGGGATGGTACTCGATTGGTTCAGGTCATACTTAGAAGGGAGACGTTATTATGTGATTATGTCATGGTCTGTCTGAATACTGGATTCTGATTGGCTGGCAGGTGTTGATTAAATTCGTTGAACTGCACAGGTAGTTCCAGGTCAGTTTAATCACGTTCTATATTAATGCGCTTCCTATAAACATTGGTAACCATAGTAACATACAGTTACAATTGAATAGTAATACAGACGAAAATAACTGTCATTTTTATAGTTCCGGTCAAATATTCCTCCGCTGCACGTCAGGTGGTTCTTCGCCTCCATGTCATGCATTAAAATCGTTTAATGCACAGCTAGTCGTTGATTATCCCTTACGTATACAGTAGGTGAGCATAAGTCTAAGTGGACGTCCATGACATGCGGAGTCCCACAAGGCTCAATTCTTGCACCGCTCTTGTTTAGCCTGTATATGCTCCCACTAAGTCAAATAATCAGAAAGAACCAAATTGCTTATCACAGCTATGTTGATGATACCCAGATTTACCTAGCCTTATCTCCAAATGACTACAGCCCCATTGACTCCCTCTGCCAATGCATTGATGAAATAAACTGTTGGATGTGCCAGAACTTTCTTCAGTTAAACAAGGAGAAAACTGAAGTCATTGCATTTGGAAACAAAGATGAAGTTCTCAAAGTGAATGCATACCTTGACTCTAGGGGTCAAACAACTGAAAATCAAGTCAAAAATCTTGGGGTGATTCTGGAGACAGACCTTAGTTTTAGTAGTCATGTCAAAGCAGTAACTAAATCAGCATACTATCATCTCAAAAACATTGCAAGAATGAGTTGTTTTGTGTCCAATCAAGACTTGGAGAAACTTGTTCATGCCTTTATCACCAGCAGGGTGGGTTATTGTAATGGTCTCTTCACTGGCCTTCCAAAGAAGACCATTAGACAGCTGCAGCTCATCCAGAACGCTGCTGCCAGGATTCTGACTAGAACCAGAAAATCTGAGCATATCCCACCAGTCCTCAGATCCTTACACTGGCTTCCAGTTACATTTAGGATTGACTCATTTACAAATCACTCAATGGCCTAGGACCTAAATACATTGCAGATATGCTCACTGAATATAAACCTAACAGACCACTCAGATCATTAGGATCAAGTCAGTTAGAAATACCAAGAGTTCACACAAAACAAGGGGAGTCCGCTTTTAGCTATTATGCCGCCCGCAGTTGGAACCAGCTTCCAGAAGATATCAGATGTGCTAAAACATTAGCCACATTTAAATCCAGACTCAAATTTGTCAAATGAGCACTGTGCTACGTCCGAACTGATTGCACTATGTATAATCATTTTCTATTCTTAACTGTTTAAAAAAAAAAAAAAAAAATGTAAATCAATTTTTATATCTTGTTTTTATTATTACTATTTTTTAAATTACTTTTTTTTTTTTTTTAAATGACTTTTTCACTTCCTTTTATGTAAAGCACTTTGAATTACCACTGTGTATGAAATGTGCTATATAAATAAACTTGCCTTGCTTGCCTTAGGTAATTTTCACTACAATCAATAACTGAGACAATAACTAAGATGGCATATTTTTTTTGCTGTTTTCAGGCTTTTCCTGTTTTGCTGTATGTCTGTTTGACTTGTTAATTCATTTGGGAACTGGATCAACTGACTCATTGAAAAGATTCACATTTAAAAGAACAAATTTTACAATGACTTAAATTCAGAGTTGTTTCTCACACAAAGGTATAGTATGGCTTCAGAAGACTTACTTCTTGATGTTTGAAAGCCTGTCCCTGTTCTGTCCTGTTCCCTGTTTATTGTCATTGTTCATTGTAACAGCAACGAGTTTTCAATCAAAGAAAGAAAATCATAGATTTGAATGACAGGACTGTGAAAACTAATGACAGAATTTTTATTTTTATTACAACCCGAATTCCGGAAATGTTGGGACGTTTTTTTCAATTTGAATAAAATGAAAACTAAAAGACTTTCAAATGACATGAGCCAATATTTAATTCACAATAGAACATAACAAACGTTTAAACTGAGAAATTTTATCCACTAAATGAGTTCATTTCAAATTTGATGCCTGCTACAGGTCTCAAAATAGTTGGGACGGGTGCAACAAAGGGCTGGAAAAGCAAGACATTTTCGAAAAGATTCAGCTGGGAGAACATCTAGCAACTATTTAAGTTAATTGACATCAGGTCTGTAACATGATTAGCTATAAAAGGGATATCTTAGAGAGGCAGAGTATCTCAGAAATAAAGATGGGCAGAGGCTCTCCAGTCTGTGAAAGAGTGCGTACAAAAGATTGTGGAATACTTTAAAAACAACGTTCCTCAAAGTCAAATTGCAAAGGCTTTGCAAATCTCATCATCTACAGTGCATAACATCATCAAAAGATTCAGAGAAACTGGAGAAATCTCTGTGTGTAAGGAACAAGGCCAAAGACCTTTGTTGGATGCCCGTGGTCTTCGGACCTTCAGACGACACTGCATCACTCATCGGCATGTTTCTTATTTCTTAAAAAATAAATGTAAATTATTCTATGTATACAAAATATGTATGACAGTAACAATGATAAGTACTTAATACATGCATATAACTTGTTTGCCTACAGCTGTAAATCAGAAAGGCAGTTTCGAATCACTAAATTTTAGACAAAAAAAGCAATCTAGATGTTAACATGTCATCTGTTGTGTAGGAACACACATTCAATCCTCTATTAACAATAACAATAATTTATTCTTCCTGTAAATATATTTTATTTATTACGATATCATGTAGTCTTTTTTTATAAAAGTTGATTTTATAATGCATGAAAATCCATATTTTAGTCTATATTACTGCGCTCATTTCTCTTTTGCAATACAAATGCATTTTTTCCTACTGTAAGCAACATCAGTGACAGTGCACATAGGCCTATTATCCAGCCGTAATGGTCCAGCCAAATAGAGCATATACTCTCATTTGGCCAATTTGTGCATCATGGGAAAAATCCAGTCCTACGATGCTAACCCTATGATGCATCTGACAACAAATGCGTGAGAGTTGGCATCCATGATTATAAACTTATTCACAATTTTACCCCAGTTCAACTAATCCTTCTCAAATCTTCATCAGTTCAGTTGCTGTATTGTGTTTAAGTGTGGCATGTCGAGTTGCAGATGAAGGCAGAAAAGAAAACCTACCGCATGACACGCACAGTGGAGAAACTGACTGCAGCACATGAGGCAGATGCATCTGTCACTCCTGACCATCAGAAGAACCTTCACGAGAAGACAGAAAAACACAAATAGGGTTTGAAGAAGGTGTGGAAAACAGCTGTGGCAAAAATACATGAAAAACATATTAACAGATTTGATTTAAAATTCTAAGAATTTAAAATGACTTGAACAGTGTGTGAGAGTTGAGTGGAACAAGCTCCCCTCCAATCCTGTAAAACAAATATTAATGTTGCTTTTTTTGCTGCATTTTCCATTAAATGACCAGGGCTGCCAAACTTAAAAAAACTTGTTGTGTCACTCCGCCCGATAACTAGTTTCATTGGCTTGGTTGTCTTTTATAGGCACTGTCTAAAGCCTTTTTATAAGATTGTTTGGCATAACTTAATGCGAGTTGTTTACACCTACTTAACCATTTTGAGTAAAAATTTATATCTAGAATTTAGCTAAATCTGACAAAACTTCCTTTTTGGGGACATCCTCCTTTGTAAAAGCGGTATTTAAAAAAAGTAAATAAATTTTTAATTTAGGTTACAGTATCTATAACCAGCTCTTTACAATAACAATAGAAAGTCTATGCAGTGTCCCCATTTAGAAAGTGTGTGTGTTGTCTGTGAGTAACTGACAAGTTACACAAAAGAAAAATTAAATTTTTTTATTAAATAAAATGTCCCTCCACCCACTCAATAATTTAATATATTAATATCGATCAGTTTGAGGAGCTGACAGGAAACATCTTTGTGATCTTGCAGCATAAGTTTACTTTAATTTTCCTGTTTTGTGCACTAAATTTACTACATTCTTCGTGCACTAAATTCTACTATATATTCTTCATCTTTGTTACACTAATTTAACCTTTTTACACATTTTATTTACTTTTTCTTTTTATACACCGTGTTCTCCTCTGTTTTGTGCACTAAATTTGCTCTTCTTTTTTTTTTTACAGTAACTTTGTTTTTAATCTACATTTGCTGCTTCTTTTTGTGCACTAAGTTTTCTGTATTTGTTTTTGCACTACTTTTTCTCTTAGTAATTTGTTTCTTCTTTTTGCCCACCAAGTTTGTTGCTTTTTTTAAACTAAGCTTGCCGCTCTGAAGACTCTGTGCTGAATGGTTTGTGCAGTTTTTCCTCACCGGGGCCATTTGGAGCATCTGCTGAATGAATAAATGTAAAGTTAAAGCTTGTGACAGCACTTCTTGGACTTTCACAAGAGGGATTTCTGTCATCATATGCCTTCCCTCCTAAGTTATCTGATCCTACACTGTAAAAAAAAAAATGACGAATTTGCACAAAATGAACTTAACGGTAAAAGACTGTAAGAATGCTACAGTAAAAACCTGTTAAATGGTTAACGGTAAGTTAGGGTTAGGGGTTAGGTGAAAAGCTGTATTGGCCATTACATTTTATAGTAGTATACCTTTTTGGAAGTGGAAAAATAACGTATAATTTACAGTGAATAACCGTAAATTGACATTCCCAGAATTCCCTGCGTTACATTTCAAATTAGATGTTTTTTTTTGTTGAAATAACTATGTTTCTTAGTTTTTTCTTATCAGTTTTGCACATTAGGGTTGCATGTTCCACCTAATGTTGTTAAATTAATGTTTATTGCATTATTTCAGTTTCATGTGTGTACCATGATGGTGTTTAGTGTTTGTGTGAATGACACTGTGCACCTTCTATATATGTTAATATTTAAAAGCTGCTTGTGATGGGCTTTGGTTCATCATGTGATTTTCTCATCACCACCTGCTATTGGTGGTAATCAGTGTATTACAAAGGTACTAAACAGATTTCAGTACTTCAATAGGTTGGTATATTAACATTATATCAGTTAATGAAATTACAGTATTTAACTGTAAATTTAAGTTACAACCGTAAAACCTAAAACGTTGCTACCTTATTTTTTATGGTAAAATTCTGGCAACCACAGCTGCCGGTTTTTTACTGTAAATTCTACAGAATTGTTTTACAGTGTACCTGTTACTCCCTGATCCTGAGCTCCTTCTGATATGTGTCCCTGCTGAAACCATTCATGCTGTAGGATCTCCTCTACAGTTGCTCTCTCAGTTGGTTGATAAGTCAGGCAGCGACTTATCAAATCCTGAAATTCTGTAAGAGTTTTTCACTGGTTAGTCAAGTATGTTCTTTTATGTCCACATGACATGCTAATGTTGGTAAGTATGAACATAGCTTTGGAAATATGTAGCATGCATTATGCTTTGTGTGTTTAACAATGTTATTGTCACTGTGTTATTGATAGTTAATTGTTCTCTCTCACCTGTGGACACTCTGACGTTAAAACTCAGACTGCTATGCATCGTGTCTTCTAGACTGTTAAAGGGCTGACATCTACACACCATTGTGTACATCATTATGCCCAGAGACCAGACGGTTGTTGGCCCTGCCTCGTATTTTAAGTCCCTGTAGTATTCAGGTGGGCAGACTCCTCCTGTTCATGAAAGCAAGAGATATCCAGGTTAAACAAACATTTTGTTTACAAAAGTCACCAGCAACTTGAAAAGAACACACATCTGTTCTTTGGTAGTATTAAATCACTACACAGAAGTTTGACTTCTCATTAGGACTGATTGCAACAGTAATACAAAATGCTAACTCACCTGTAAAATCACCCAAGTAGCCTGAAGTTTTGACGAGGTCACTGCAGCCAAAGTCAATCAGTTTGATTTGGTTCGTCGTTGTGTTGATCACAAAGTTATTCAACTTAATGTCCCGGTGGAAGACGCCTCGGTCAAGACAGTGCTTGGCCCCGAGCACCGCTTGGTACATCAGGCTACGTGTCTGTGATTCGTTCACTCGCTGCACATTGTTAACCATGAATTTGAGCAAGTCCTTGCAGGGTTGTGGATATTCCAGGATCAGGATGTACCGATCCTCCTCTTCAAACCATTCCAGCATGTGCACAATGTAGGGGCTTAATGGAGGTCGTTTCAGCAGCAGGTTTACAGCCACTTCTGCAAACAGCGGCTTTGAACAGCCAGGCTACAGAGAACAGAGTTCAGTAATTAAGAGTTCAATATCACATTTCACTTGCATTTGCAATGTAATTTGTATTAAATTACAATTTGTATGTAGTTTGTATTTAAATGTGTACATTAAGTTAGGTCAACTTACTATTTCAATATACCAGTCTGTTTCACACTTTGGGATGAATTTGATGGCGACCTGCAAAAAATTAATATTTATTAAACAACCAAAAAACTAACAAACAAATAAATACATTTATAAGTGAACTAGTGTTATAACCCATATGTTACAGATGGGTAAACTGATCATATTGAATCTCCAAATGAACATTAATATATATATATATATATATATATATATATAAAATCATTATTTCTATTTAAAATGGTTTTAAATATGTTTTGGTCTAAGCATTGATCTATATGGTCTATATACATTAGGTGAATAAAGCGGTGGTTCTACCTGCTCGTGTAGAAATTTTGAAATCCCCTCGTACACAGTGCCAAAGCCTCCTTCTCCAATCTCTTCTCCCACTTCATAAATTTCATCAAATGGAACTGCAAAAATGTACAAAGAGAGCATTTTAATATATGAGATTCAGTCTTACATGAAATCCAGTAGCAGTGCTTGAATAAATATACACATCCAGTTCACATCAGATACATGCACACTAAATTTGGTCAATGTTTGAGATTAACGCTGCATCCGAAATTGAATACAAAGTAAGTTCAAATTCAAATGTAGTACCTACTCAGACAGTATGCGATTCTGAATGCACCGTAAGTCAACATGTAAGAGAAGGATTCTTTCAATTCCTTTTAGGCAATCAGGAAAATAATACTACTTGGTCAAGAGTACTAGATTTATCATTTACATTTGGAATACCGTATGAGGAATTAGATATATGTATAAACACACAGACTAGGGTAACTAGACACAGATGTGAAACAATGAGTGGAGGAACAAGACAAGGTTAACAAGTGGACATAGACTCACCAGGAGTTGGATCGGTGAAACAGGCTGCTCTGAAACGGGTTTGATCTCCGATTCGTCTATGCTTGGAAGCACCTGGAAATTTTGGGGCTACTGGATCAAGAGCAGACGGGCCTGGAAGAGGATCAGCTGGGTCCTGCAGACCCGCTGGCACAAGGACAGATGGTCCTACGACAGCTGTCTTCTTTGAAGCATCTGGATCTCGATCAGGGTCAGATGAACCAAACTGAGGATGTTCTGGAGAATCAGCTGGTTCCTGCAGAGCCATCGGCTCAAGGACGTTTGGATCCGGCTGATGATCACTCAGATCCTGAAGAGCCATCGGTTCAAGGACGTTTGGATCCGGCAGATAATCAGTCGGATCCTGAAGAGCCATCGGTTCAAGGACGTTTGGATCCGGCAGATAATCAGTCGGATCCTGAAGAGTCGTCAACTCAAGGACGTTTGGATCCGGCAGATAATCAGTCGGATCCTGAAGAGCCGTCGACTCAAGGGCGTTTGATCCGCTGATGATCACCAGATCCTGAAGAGCCGTCGACTCAAGGACGCTTGATCCGCAGATAATCAGTCAGATCCTGAAGAGCCGTCGACTCAAGGACGTTTGGATCCGCAGATAATCAGTCGGATCCTGAAGAGCCGTCGACTCAAGGACGTTTGGATCCGGCTGATGATCACTCAGATCCTGAAGAGCCGTCGACTCAAGGACGTTTGGATCCGCAGATAATCAGTCGGATCCTGAAGAGCCGCCGACTCAAGGACGCTTTGGATCCGCAGATAATCAGTTGGATCCTGAAGAGCCGCCGACTCAAGGACGCTTGATCCGCAGATAATCAGTCGGATCCTGAAGAGCCGTCGACTCAAGGACGTTTGGATCCGCAGATAATCAGTCGGATCCTGAAGAGCCGTCCGACTCAAGGACGTTTGGATCCGCAGATAATCAGTCGGATCCTGAAGAGCCGTCCGACTCAAGGACGTTTGGATCCGCTGATGATCACCAGATCCTGAAGAGCCGTCCGACTCAAGGACGTTTGATCCGGCTGATGATCAGTCAGATCCTGAAGAGCCGTCGACTCAGGGCGTTTGGATCCGGCTGATGATCAGTCAGATCCTGAAGAGCCATCGACTCAAGGACGTTTGGATCCGCAGATAATCAGTCAGATCCTGAAGAGCCATCGACTCAAGGACGTTTGGATCCGCAGATAATCAGTCAGATCCTGAAGAGCCGTCGACTCAAGGACGCTTGATCCGCAGATAATCAGTCAGATCCTGAAGAGCCATCGACTCAAGGACGTTTGGATCCGGCAGATAATCAGTCAGATCCTGAAGAGCCATCGACTCAAGGACGTTTGGATCCGGCAGATAATCAGTCGGATCCTGAAGAGCCGTCGACTCAAGGACGTTTGGATCCGCAGATAATCAGTCAGATCCTGAAGAGCCATCGACTCAGGGCGTTTGGATCCGGCAGATAATCAGTCGGATCCTGAAGAGCCGTCGACTCAAGGACGTTTGGATCCGGCAGATAATCAGTCAGATCCTGAAGAGCCGTCGACTCAAGGACGTTTGGATCCGGCAGATAATCAGTCGGATCCTGAAGAGCCGTCGACTCAAGGACGTTTGGATCCGGCTGATGATCACTCAGATCCTGAAGAGCCGTCGACTCAAGGACGTTTGGATCCGGCTGATGATCACTCAGATCCTGAAGAGCCATCGACTCAAGGACGTTTGGATCCGGCAGATGATCAGTCAGATCCTGAAGAGCCATCGACTCAAGGACGTTTGGATCCGGCAGATAATCAGTCAGATCCTGTAGAGCCATCGACTCAAGGACGTTTGGATCCGGCAGATAATCAGTCAGATCCTGAAGAGCCGTCGACTCAAGGACGTTTGGATCCGGCTGAGGATCAGCTGAATCTGTGTTGGGCTGTGGACAAAGTGGAGCAACCTTGTTGTGCTTTTCCCGTTGTGTTGCTGCACGTTTTACAGCCCGCCACGTTCTTTTGAGGAATGCACAGATGTGTTTCTTCTTCTTCCTGTTTGTTTGATTTTCTAAAAAACCCAAACAGAAATGGAAGGGTTAAAAATTACCACCAGATCAGGAAGTCACATTTTGAAGCTAGACACAAAGAATAAACATTCCAACTTACTGTAAATATTATATAAATAAACATACTTAACAGCGTCACTAGACACAAGTGTGAAAAACAGGACAGAATTAAAATGACAGTAGACCCACCTTCAGCTGGTTTTTCATCACAGTTCATCGGTGTGACGCTGGATGGACCCAGCAGAGGGTCAGTTTGATCCTGTAGGGTTGTTGGCTCAAGGCCGGGCGGGCCTGGCTGTGGATCAGCTAGATGCCAACGTGCCGCTGGTTCGAGGCCGGATGGACCACACTGGGGATCAGCTGAATCTGTGTCGGACTCAGGCTGAAGAGGGGCCACTTTGTTGCCTTGACGTCGACACTGGTTGGCGCTTTTCATAGCAAGCCATGTCTTTTTGAAGAATGCACAAAAGCTATTCTTCTTGCGTTTTGACGATTTTTCTGTAAATAAATGAATAAATAAATATTTTCTGGTTACTAAGTTGACTTATTATTATTTCTTTTTACTAAATTAACATTTACATTTAACATGAAATGCCACAACAAACTATACTTCACAATATGTAATAAAAAAAAAAAAATCAAATAAATATGCAATACAAAAGATAAAAAAAAAAATACATTACATTATTAATGATAAGTTACAAAATTAATATTATAATTAAGTTTTTTTTTTTAGTTATATATTCCTAGTGTGTGAAACCTGTGAAAAATAAGTAAAATGATATTTCACAAACTGAAGTTTGTTGTTCACCTGTTGGGTTGTTCTCCATAGCCTCTGGATTTGCTCCTGAAGGGTTGGTGCTGTTTCCTCCAGCTGTCAGTGTATCATCTACTAACACTGAACACTTAGTGTTGAGCTCCACTGACTCCCGCACAGGAGAAACGCTGGCGCTTGTAATGATGCGCTTGAGGGTTTGCTCACGGGATAACCTGTGCTTCTGCTCGGATTCTCACTGAACTGATCAGCTGTGCGACCCGACGCTGAACTCCCGGATGTGGAGTGCTTCACTGTGACGTCACTGACTCCCTGTGACGTCACGTGCACACTGGGCGCGCGGTGCATAATCGCATTATTTGAAAGAGAGCAAGTCAGTTGTCTTTACATTACAGTTATATACGTTTATAATTTAGCATTATGTGTTTTTGTTGAAGGCCTATAGATTAATCGCAATTTAATGTAGACTCAATTAAACAAAATCCCAGGCGAAATCATCATTAAACCACAATTATGATGTTCTGACTAAACACTGACCAAACAACTCGACTGAATGTATGCATTTCAACTAACGTTACCTGCTGTTTTTTTTTTTTTTAAAGACAATTTAAAACTAACACCTGGATGTTTATATATGTTTAGCTCTGCTTACACGAGTTAAATGAAACTACATGGTTTCATTCAAGTGCGTTTAGAAATTTCATAAAGCCTAAAAACAAAATTAATCAAGCCGTTAAATGTTAAAATAAATGTCAGTGATAAAGAAAAACAATGGCGTAGGCTGTTTGATTTCGACATTGGAAACGGACATAGCCTCCAAATTAGCATTCTGCATTTCTTAATAGAATAGCTAAACAGTTCATAAAAATATATTACATTAGGATTTTTAGTCTGTTTTGATATCAGATAATGAATTATGTAATGTTGTAAGTTAAAGCTAACTAGCAACGACAAGCAGACCGTTTAACAAACACTTAACTTCTCGTTTTCTCTGTCGCCAACATCATCTCAGCATCGGAGTATATCCAAACACATTCAGCAGCTCCTTAGGATAGTTAAAACACTTTCAGTATTAAAACTGAATCGGACCACCGAAAGAAACCGTTCCCGCTGCCCTGCTGTTGCTATGGTGACTAATTTAGCTTTCACCTGCATCTGATTGAAAGATCAGGGCTTTGTTGCTACTTGCTAGTGCTAGTCCTTGACTGAATGTGTGTATTCTTATATGCGTTTCTTTCCCTCAATTTGTAATCATTTATATATAAGCGACATTTTATGTACAATTTATTTTAAAGATACAGTTCTCAGTTTCATTCATTGTCATAACATGAATAATGTGCCATGGTTTAGTGGATGATTGCTTATATCTACTGACAAACAAACATTTTTAAAATTAAAATAACATTCATTTTTTTTTGCAATTACGCCACATTATTACAGTCAAACTTGAAAATGGTGTAATGCGTGTTGTGTGTGTGTGTGTGTGTGTGTTCCCTATCATGGATGTTATGACATCTTTTCATTTCTGCGTGTTTTACATTGTAGATGATTTTATTTTGACAAATTGTTTAACTTATGTAAAAATCCACACTATTTATGTATTGTTTCCCTCTTTAGGTTTCGACATAAACCAGTATTTGGTGACAGTACAGTTTTGGACACAGTGATAGTCTTTATAAGGGAGTCAGTAATATTCAAAAACACTGATTTATTTAGTAACACCCTCTGATCTGTAACGGAGAACTGGATTGCACATTGCTATACCCACACATTCAATTTGATTTTAATCAGAAAACATTACCTATGAATCTCCTTTTTATATTTGAAGTCTCCCTGTACATTCTTACAACACAAATGTAGTATGCAAACTTGTCATGCTATAGTAAAAAGCCATATAATTTTAATCTCTAAGAGACTGAAATGAATGTTGGTCAATAAACAGACATCAGGAAATAAAATACACACTTCACAACTTGTTCACAGAAATAACACTGCACATGGATTTAAAGACATTAAGCTTTATTTTCAAGCATTTATACTGTCACTCCGAGCAAAATGATGCAGTGAATTTTAATACAACAGTGCAACATAATAACATAGGCTTTTATTGTAATTCAGTATTTATTGTATAGTCTAATCAATTTCTGGCAATAAACCCAGATATATGTTCATATTTAATATTTCCAATAATTACATACAAAAAGAAACATATTTTGTGTTAGGATAATTACCTGTGTCATCAGTGTGTGGTAGACAATTTCAATATCGCTATATATCTATATTGATAACAGCAATATGGCCACTCAAATGCTTCTGGTGATTTCACCGCCTCAGTTTAAAATTCAAGGATAAATCCAGTATAATATAGTATCCAGTATAAATACATCTGTGTATTTATTTTAAAATATTAGTCTCTGATTTAAAGGGATAGTTCACTCAAATCAAGACATTTTTGAAGAAAACAGATCTTTTCAGGACCATTGGTAAAGCAGTCCATGTGACATCAGTGGTTCAACCGTAATTTTACGAATCTGTGAGAATACTTTTTGTGCGCAAAGAAAACAAAAATAACGACTTTATTCAACAATTCTTCTCCTCCAAATCACGTATTCCGCCAAAAATAAACAGTCATTATTTTTGTTTTCTTTGCGCACAAAAAGTATTCTCGCAGCTTTGTAAAATTACGGTTGAACCACTGATGTCACATGGACTGCTTTAATGATTTCTTTAATATGTTTCTGGGTCTGGGAACATTTCAGTTGCATTGCTGTCTATGCAGGGTCAGAAAGCTCTCGGGATTTCATCAAAAATATCTTAATTTGTGTTCTGAAGATGAATGAAGGTCTTATGGGTCTGGAACGACATGAGGGTAAGTAATCAATAACAGAATTTTAATTTTTGGGTGAACTATTCCTTTAAATATTGTTAATACAGTTTAAATGCATAGTTAACTCATTTCAATTTGCATAATGGGTAATTCAGTTCAAGTGATGCAGCCATTTGAACAGTAAACCAACATTTAAGTTAAAATCATTTTGTCAATCTTACAGAATTTCAGACTAATTAAACTCAAAATAACACATTTGCCCTGTGCCATTCCTATAATTTAGCAGTACAGCCAGCAAAATACCTGGGTCAATAGTCTCCAAGGGCCTTAATAATGTTAATTACAAAAACAACAACAACAAAAAATGAAATTGTAAATTGAACAAACATGAAAAAATGTAATTTTAGTCTCTAATTACTTTGGTCTTAAGTGCATGATGTTGTTACAGCCAGTGTTGCCAACTTAGCGACTTTTCTAAAAAAGAAAATAACAATAATAAATAAATAAACTAGCACCAAATCTAGTGTAATCTTCTTGGACAAACTAAATAACAATACTAGCTCTGGGGGAAAACCAGACCAGTGTTTTTTTTCTTTTGTTAAAGTCTGTTAACGACATTTCCAAAAAAATGTAACCAGAATTTACAAAATTCAGAATTGACAGAATTTTACACTTTTACCCTTTTTAATTTTTTTAATAACAGTTTGAAATAAGTGTTTGTAATGTCTTCAGAATGGATTCTTACTGTATATTAAACTTTTTCACAATTTTAGTCCAGTTTAACTAATCTTTCTCAAATCTTCATCAGTTCAGTTGCTGTATTGTGTTTAAGTGTGGCATGTCGAGTTGCAGATGAAGGCAGCAAAGAAGACCTACCACATGACACGCACAGTGGAGAAACTGACTGCAGCACATGAGGCAGATGCATCTGTCACTCCTGACCATCAGAAGAATCTCCACGAGAAGACAGAAAAATACAAAGATGCGGAAAACAGCTGCAGAAAAAAAAGAAAAAAAGTGGTTAACAATTTCAATCAAAAAGAATAACCAATTGAAATGGCTGGAACAGTGCATGAGAGTGGAACAACATTTTTTTCTTGTACACTTTTAGGATGTTTAAATGTTGTACCAAAAACAATAATTGTACTGTATTTTCTATTTTTATCACTGAACAGATGTTCGTTGCACATTGACATTGATTGTTATACATAACATACCACAAGATTTTGGATGAAGTGGAAGACAACCAGGGCTGCATAGAGATCGTCTGGTCAACGGTGGACATCACAAGATTGGAGGAAATTACAGAATTAGAGGCTGCTCTGATTGTTTGCTCTAATAATATGGAAACACAAGAGACTTTAAGTGATACTTCACTCAAAAAGGGAAATTCTGTCATTTACTCACCCACATGTTGTTTCAAACTTGAATGACTTTTTCTTCTGCCAAACACAAACAGTAGATATTTTGAGTTATACAGATATTCAGAGTCGTATATTAGAGATATTCATTACACATGATTGGATATGTATTCGTAGTTTGTGTAGGACTGAGTAATTGGACAAGTGTTTGTGCTTTTAAACCAGGATGGGAAATTAACACCTGTCAAGCTCCAAATGTGGGTGAATATGGCAGGCTTCACAGGCCGCTCTGGCGTGTGATCATTTCATTGTCGTTTAATTGAATATGTGCACTGTGGCAGGAGGAATCGCTGTTAGCACACGTCTCAGAAAAGTGCATGACACTTGCATAAATATCATCACATAGTCTGTCAAAGACTCGTGTGAATCATGTGAAACAGAGCTCTGCAGGGAAAGGAAAGCAATAGTTTAGAATACTTCAAAATTTACTCAATAAATTATCTTTTTTTTTTTTTTTTAAGTAATTGTAATGGGACACCGAAACGCTGATTTTAAAAGAGAAATGAGTGCAATAATTTAGAATATACATTTTGATGTATCAAAATTAATGCAAGGAATTTTATTCATTAAAAAGTAACTGTAATGGCGTTGGTCAGGAAAAATGAATGACAGTAACATGTTCCTGTCATCAGAGGCTTAAATTTGTGTTCCTACTTCCTGTAGAACATCACCTCTGACGTGTTGGATGAAGTTTTTGTTTTTCTTTATAATTATGAGATTGTCTGTGTACAGAATTTTTATATACTATAACATTTAGGCTACAGCACCTTACTGTAACACAGTCTAGACTCTAGAGCACACTAGAAGAAATGTGTTTTTTTAATTAATATAAATTAATAGGTTTCTTTACCAGATGTAGAATCTCATTATTGACAAATGCCTCTATAAAACTGCTTTTAGTACAAAAGTAGTATATGTAATGCAGTAAATTGCAGTATTTAGGTGAAATTAAAATGTTATTGTTGGATCCTCAACATGTGTGTGATTGATTCAGCCCATCTCATCAAAATCTCACTCTAGTCAGGTGACCAAAGCTGGCAACTCTGGCTGAGACACATTTTACCTTATGCACCGATATGTGTGTGTGTGTGTGTGTGTGAGTCAAAAGAAAGAGTTCCATGTAAAATTGAATAATTAAATAATTTATTTTCCCTCCACCCACCCAATAAATAAATATATTTATGAGGAGCAGTTTGAGGAACTGAAGGGAATCATCTTTGTGATCTCGCAGCATAAGGTTACTTTAGTTTTCTCCTTTGATTTGTGAACTACATTTTTCTTTTGCTCTTTGTTCGGTGTTAAATTTGTTGCTCCTATTTATATTACATTTTTTCTTAGTTCTGTGCAATTAAATTTATTTCTAATTTTTTACAGCAAGTTACAGTAAGGTTTTTTTTTTAATGTGCTGCTTTTTGTGCAGTAAAGTTTTATTCTATTTTATCCATTAGACACCATAGATATATATACTATTTTCATAATTTGTTTCTCAGAGTTTGGCAATAGATTTGCTGCTCTGATTTATACCGCACTTCCCCTCAGTTTGTGCATTAAGTTTGTGTTTAATTTTTACAAGTTGCTTTTTTTTTATTAGCTGCTTTTTGTGCAACAACGTTTTATCCTATTTTTGTGCATTAGATACTACATGGGTTCTCTATATTTCATTGTGCACTACTTTTGCTCTTCCTTAGTCATTTGTTGTTTATGCACCAATTGTTTTGGGGGTTTTTTTAACTAAACTTGCCGCTCTGAAGACCCTCTGCTGAATGGTTTATGCAAATTTTCCTCACTGGGGCCGATTTGGAGCATCTGCTGGAAAAATAAATATAAAGGAAAGTTGAAGCTCATGACAGCACTTTCACAAGAGGAATTTCTGTCATCATCCTCGTAAGTTACACTACCTGATCCTGAGCTCCTTCTGATATGTGTCCCTGCTGAAACCATTCATGCTGTAGGATCTCCTCTACAGTTGCTCTCTCGGTTGGGTCAAGAGTCATGCAGCGGCATATCAAATCCTGCAATTCTGTACAAATTTTCACAAAAGCATTGGTTAGGCAACTACAGTAAGTTCTTAATGTCCATATGACACATGAACATAGAAATTAATGTTGAAATATGTAGCACGTGTTATGTAAAGAATTGTTCTGGTGCTTTATTTGTTTAACAATATCATTGACACTGTGTTATTGGTAGTTAATTGTTCTCTCTCACCTGTGGATATTTTGTGCTTAAACCTCAGACTGCCATGCATCATGTCTTTTAGACTTCTAAAGGGCTGACGTTTGTAAATCATCGAGTACATCATAAAGCCCAGAGACCAGACGGTTGTTGGCCCTGCCTCGTATTTTAAGTCCTTGTAGAATTCAGGTGGGCAGACTCCTCCTGTTCATGAAAGCAAGAGATATCCAGGTTAAACAAACATTTTGTGTACAAAAGTCACCAGCATCACTACACAGAAATTTGACTTCTCATTAGGACTGATTGCAACAGTAATACAAAATGCTAACTCACCTGTAAAACCCAAGTAGCCTGAAGTTTTGACGAGGTCACCGCAGCCAAAGTCAGCCAGTTTGATTTGGTTCGTCGTTGTGTTGATCAGAAAGTTATTCAACTTAATGTCCCGGTGGAAGACGCCTCGGTCAAGACAGTGCTTGGCCCCGAGCACCGCTTGGTACATCAGGCTACGTGTCTGTGATTCATCCAGTAGCTGCATGTTGTTCAGCATGAATTTGAGCAAGTCCTTGCAGGGTTGTGGATATTCCAGGATCAGGATGTACCGATCCTCCTCTTCAAACCATTCCAGCATGTGCACAATGTAGGGGCTTAATGGAGGTCGTTTCAGCAGCAGGTTTAGAGCCACTTCTGCAAACAGCGGCTTTGAACAGCCAGGCTACAGAGAACAGAGTTCAGTAATTAAGAGTTCAATATCACATTTCACTTCTATTTAAAATATATTATTTGAATTTAAATATATACATTAGGGTTTGACAACTTACAATTACAATAAAGCGGTCTCTGTCCCTCTTAGTGACGATTTTGATGGCAACCTGCAAAAAACAAAAAAATTGTAGTATTAAAGCAGTCGTTTTGTAAGTGCATTATGGATGGGTAAACGGATTGTATTAAATGCAGAATTTAATATTAATGATTGTATATTGTCATTATCACAAATATGTCCATTTAAATTGATTTGAAAGACAAAGCATGATCTGTATATTAGGTGAATAAAGCGGTGGTTCTACCTGCTCGCGTAGAAATTTTGAAATCCCCTCGTACACAGTGCCAAAGCCTCCTTCTCCAATCTTTCTTCCCACTTCATAAATCTCATCAAATGGAACTGCAAAAATATACCAAAGAGAGCATGTTAATATATGAGATTCATAGTCTTACATGAAATCCAGTAGCAGTGCTTGAATAAATATACACATCCAGTTCACATCAGATACATGCACACTAAAAAATGTGTGAAGCTAAGTGAAAGTAAAACAGCAAGATAACCATTTTTTTTACAACTATATTTCTTTAAATAGGCAATCAGGAAAATAATACTACTTGGTCAAGAGTACTAGATTTATCATTTACATTTGGAATACCGTATGAGGAATTAGATATATGTATAAACACACAGACTAGGGTAACTAGACACAGATGTGAAACAATGAGTGGAGGAACAAGACAAGGTTAACAAGTGGACATAGACTCACCAGGAGTTGGATCGGTGAAACAGGCTGCTCTGAAACGGGTTTGATCTCCGATTCGTCTATGCTTGGAAGCACCTGGAAATTTTGGGGCTACTGGATCAAGAGCAGACGGGCCTGGAAGAGGATCAGCTGGGTCCTGCAGACCCGCTGGCACAAGGACAGATGGTCCTACGACAGCTGTCTTCTTTGAAGCATCTGGATCTCGATCAGGGTCAGATGAACCAAACTGAGGATGTTCTGGAGAATCAGCTGGTTCCTGCAGAGCCATCGGCTCAAGGACGGATGGATCAGCTGAATCTGTGTAGGACTCAGGCTGAAGAGGAGCCACTTTGTCGCCTCGATGTTGACACTGGTTGGCGCTTTTCACAGCAAGCCATGTCTTTTTGAAGAATGCACAAAGGCTATTCGTATTGTGTTTTGCAGTTTTTTCTTAAAAAAAAAAAAAAAAAAATGTTATTACATTGACTTTCTTTACATTTAATTAAAAAACAAAAAACAAAACATTAAATGCCACAACAAAACTACTTCACAGAAAGGAATTAAAAATATAATCAAAATGCAAACATATAAAAAATTTCATTATAATTTATTTTACATGTAAGGTTTCACACACAATAAATATATATGTATGTAAAACGAAAACATTTCACAAACTGAAGTTTGTTGTTCACCTGTTGGGTTGTTCTCCATAGCCTCTGGATTTGCTCCTGAAGGGTTGGTGCTGTTTCCTCCAGCTGTCAGTGTATCATCTACTAACACTGAACACTTAGTGTTGAGCTCCACTGACTCGCAGTCGACTTTGGGTGTTTTCTTACATGATACTCTTTGCTTCTGCTCGGATTTTCACTGACCTGATTGGCGAGCGCGAGCTCCCTGCAGTGGACCTAGCATTGTGACGTCACGGGCCTCTGTGACGTCACACTCGCTTACACTGGGCGCGCGCAGAACGTAAAAGCCCTCAAGTTATGCTTCATGTGAAGTTTCATATCTCCCACTTCAAAGTCGCGTTAAGTGAAAAGAACAACATATTTCCTGGAGCAATCGTTTTGTAGCCAAAATGTATATAAAACATTTTGTCAATATCTAACTAATTTCTAAAAAATATTGCGTCTCCATTCTTTGAGAACATAGCCTAATCATTCCTCACACTAAATGCAAGGAACTACAAAACTTTTTTACAGAAACCTTTTTGAAATACTGGTTTAAAGTCTCTTCACACACTGATAGCAATAAATCAGCGCAAATTATATTTTTATGACTAAATATAAATATTTAAAAAATATATAAATATATCTTCTGTGAAAGTCCTCGGTGCAGCCAATAGCGAGAGTTTGGGGCGTGGCTTCAGTAGCAGGCTGAGCCAAAGGATGTTTAGCCGGTGTGGAAAAAGAAACTCGGATTCCTTTACAAAAGTGCAAGTAAAATTCAAAAACTTGCCAAAATATAGACACAGACAAAGGGGTAAAACAAGTGTGAACCGTGTTTTACAAGACGGAGGACTTTAATGCAGTGTTTGTGTTTTAATCGATACGACTAACTTGTGGAGTCGACAGGTAAGCTAACCGTCAAATTAAAAGTATTCCTTGCACCTTTTATTAAAAACATAGCTTACTTTACCTGAGAGACTTGCCTTGAGCTGTGTTTGTGATGATTTGAGTTGGGTTAGTGAGGTCGTGAGGCGCGAATTAAAAACATGCTTTATTTTTGTAGTTCCGCTAAATGGCGCTAGTAGCGCAAAACTGCCCACTTTAGCTTTAACTGTCACTACAAAAAGGTTCTCTTTCGGTTCATGTTTACTCTGATACATGAAAACTCTGAAATTCGGGAAACAAAGTCATAAATTCCATTTCATGTCAAATTTGTATTTAACGTTACGATAATTCCGATAACATGTAAGTTATAGCCGCCATTATTTATAAGAGTAAGATTGTGTAGGTCTTGTTGTCTTTACACAAATTGTTTTTACATATTTATTTTGCATTTGTGTAATTGTTTTATATAGCTTAATAGCAATTTCAATTTAGTGGGGAAATAAACTGAAATCAACAATACTACAGATAATAATAGAAATATAATAGGTCTAATAATTAAACTAAAACTAAAAACTATGTTTATACATGTTTATCTTACTGCGGTCAAACCAGCCGCGCGTCTAATCGTGCACTTACGGTACGGGTGCTGAGAGCGGTCTAAATAGATGTAGAGGCTGTCATACCGGCGTTTCCTTTACACTTTAGATTTTTTTATGTTTATTTTTTATTTTAATGTTTGCAAATACATTATTTTTGTACATAAACGTTTGTATTGTACATTGATTATCATATCAATGTTAATAAATGTTAATATTAATGTTGTTTATTAATTGTTATTTTTTTATTTTAATGTTTGTGTGTGTGTATGTACAGTATATATATATATATCTCATTTTCAAACACTCATAAAAAGCTTTTCTTAATAGGTTAGCTCATTCTTTCAATTAATATTTGATCCTGACTATCAATGTATTCATTTGCAAGTCAATTTACTGTACAGTTTCAGAGAAAGTTAAAGGCAACATCACCCCAGACATTCTTGCACTTGGATTATTTCTGTATATTCAAACACTCATAAAAAGTGTTCCTTTATAGGTTAGCTCATTCTTTCAATGGATATATATTCAGAGTGACCCTGACTATCACTGTGGTCATTTTCAAGTCATTTTACTGTATAGTTTTGGAGAAAACTAAAAGAAAATTCACCCAAAACACTCATAAAAAGTGTTCCTTTATAGGTTAGCTCATTCTTGCAATTGATATATATTCTGAGTGACCCTGACTATCACTGTGGTCAAAACAACAAAATGCATCCTGGCACTTGCACTGTGTCCCCTCTTCCAACACTCATAACAAAAGACCTATACAGACATAATAAATTTAGACATAATTTAACTAAAATTAAAATAAATAATAAATGCAAATCAAACAAGAGTAGTTTATCAGTAATCCTTAATAATAACCCTGCCAAGCACACATGCTAAAAAAAACACAACACATAGTAAATGGTTATATAAAAAAAAAACTGAAACAGAAGTGAAACAAGTAGGAAAGAGTTAAAACAATTAAACACAAACAAATTATGATAATATGATTTTATTAGGCGTGTGCATTAGTGTGCAGCAGAGAGTCAATAAATGTCCGCAGGTGCTAAAGCCACAGTAGACACTGTTGTGCAGTCTGATGGGTTGCACATGAGTACAATAGTATGCTGAAAGTGCCGTTGTTCTTCAAGATGCACATAGTTGTTTTCTGTAATAACAAAAGCAAAAAATTTATAAAAGTGTGATCATATTCAAACAGGGACATAACACTGCATCACTTTTATTTTTCTTTGTGTTATCAACAGTCTTTCCCTATCCCTGTGATTTGCCACTCATTGTATAGATTTTCATTTAAATAGATAATTAAACAGTTAATCTCAGTAACATATAATTGTAATGATTCAGTCAATGTGGAGAAGTGAGGAATTCCAGCTGACCAGTTTTATTCAATAGCCTGAAGATTAAGATAAACAACAATAATAATAATAATAATAATAATAAAAAAAAAACAGCTTTGCAGGCATATCACCATAAACAAACACAACAACCAAAAACGAAACTGACAGGGCAATAAAAACGTAGATATAAGAAATTAAACTGAAGGTGAGGAATTAGTAACCATGGACACAAATAACTACTTCTCAAATGGATGATGAACATAATCAGTTCTTATGGTTAAAAAGAAGGTATTCACTACATTAAATGACAGTAAAACATCAAATGTAAGAAGTCATTGTGTGTATAGTGCTTGAAAATGAGGCATGGTGTATGTGCTTGAATGGACTTTGTTTTTTGGGGTGAGTTTGTCTTACATTTTCATCAAAGCTATACAGTAAAATGGCTTGAAAATGAAGACAGTCAGGGTCATTCTGAATAAATATCAATTGACAGAAAGAACAAACCTGTAAAAGGAAAGATTTTTCTGAGTGCTTGAAAATGAGGAATGGTGTAAGTGCAAGAATGGACTTTGATGTTAGGGGTGAATTTGCCATGACTCAAATACTATTTTATGAGTGTTGGAATATGATATAATGCGTGTAACAATGGATTTTGATGTTTGGTGTGATTTTGCTTTAATTTTTTTCCAAAACTATACAGTAAAATGCCTTGAAAATGAAGATAGTGATAGTCAGGGTCACTCTAAATAAATATCAGCAGGAAGAATGAGCTAAGCTATGAAGAAAATATTTTGATGAGTGTTTGAATATAAGGAAATGATCCAAGTGCAAAGAATGTATGGGGTGAATTTGCCTTTAATTTTCTGTGAAACTATAAAGAAAAATGCCTTGACAATGACCACAGTGATAGTCAGGGTCACTCTGAATATATATCCATTGAAAGAATGAGCTAACCTATAAAGGAACACTTTTTATGCGTGTTGGAAAATGGGACACAGTCCAAGTGGTAGGACGCATTTTGTTGTGTGTGGTGAGTTTGCTTTTAGTTTTCTCCAAAACTATACAGTAAAATAACGTGAAAATGACCACAGTGATAGTCAGGGTCACTCAGAATATATATCAATTGCAAGAATGAGCTAACCTATAAAGGAACACTTTTTATGAGTGTTTGAATATATACAAATAATCCAAGTGCAAGAATGTCTGGGGTGATTTTGCCTTTAATTTTCTCTGAAACTGTACAGTAAAATGACTTGAAAATAAATACACTGATAGTCAGGATCACTTTGAACAAATACTAATTGAAAGAATGAGCAAATCTGTAAAGCAAAGCTTGTTATGAGTGTTTAAAAATGGGATATATATTATATATATATATATATATATATATATATATATATATATATATATATATATATATATATATATATGTGTGTGTGTGTGTGTGTACAAACATTAAAATAAAAAAATAAGAATGAATAAAAACATTAATGTTAACATTTATTAACATTAATACATGTTTTATAATAATGTACAATACAAACGTTTATGTACAAATTTAATGTATTTACAAACATTACAACAAAAAATGAAAAATTTAAAATAAGGAAAGGTATAAAGGAAACGCCGGCATAATAGCTTCTTTACATGCATTTTGACTGCTCTCAGCACCCGTACCGTAAGTGCACGATTACATGCAACACACACAAAAAAGTGCGGCTGGCTTGACCGCAGTCTTATCTTGAAGTAGGCTACAATGTTTACTTGTACATTTAGTTCCCTGCTGTCATTTTGTTTGTTTCTTTTTTTTTTTTTTTAACTGTAAATTGTGTTAATACAATTTTAATACTGATTAATGTGAAACTTTTAACTAAAGTACAACTCTTCCAGAAAATACTATAATGGACGGACTTTTGGATGGAAACCTCAACAGCCAAAAACATCTCATAATAGCACATTAATTCTTCACTGTGTTACATTTGTAAATGCCAAAAGCCCTCCGTTTGATCAACATTAGGCAAATGGTTAATTCCCAACAATATTAAAATAACTGGAAATTAACATAAGTGAAATTGCAATTGATATATAAAAGATGACAATTGATATTGTTAACATGACCTCTCCAATCTACACTATAAATTCATGGGGTTTAAAATTACAGCAATACTATTATTTTTAGCTCATACGTGGGTTAATATTTCCAAACTAACTAAAAATGTGTAAAATACACTATACAACCACAGTGGTTACATGATACAACCTTTATTTTGGATGAATACAGTTCTAAATACAGAATGATTTATACCATTTTTATTAATGTATACAATATTATCTATATTTGAACTATTGCCGATGTGTTGCTGTTTATTGATGTACACCTCTGTCCCGCATTTCTGATAGCTGAAAGATGTCTCGTCCCTATATGTTATGCTGCATAAAATAAAATGATTTATAGCACAGTAAAGACCCTGTAGATTAAATAAAACATTCAATTAAAAAAAGAAAACACAAATCCATGCACTGAGAACTGCTGTCTCTGATGAGGGTGCAGAAAACCACTATTTTCAATGGAGAGTATTTAAAGCCTGCGTGGCTCACTAAATTCACTAAGTGTCGCTAGATAATAAGCATATTTACAGAGTTATTGTGTCATATTTGCATTCTGACTAGGATCAGCCCTTTTCATCCATCTGTGCTCATATACTGTATTTTAATACAGCCGAATTCCCAATAAAGCTGTTCTCATTTAGATATTTTTCTGTTTCTGTTGTTAGGCAAAGGAACAAATATGAAGTATTGACTGAAAACTGACCATTACGACTATAGATATTAATCAGCAGTCACTTCCAAGCTGCTGCTCTGCACTGCTGAAATATCCAGATTCACTAATAATTTGGCAACAAATGCAAAAATCCCATGCTCTGACTGCAGCCGGAGGGTGGGGGGGCTGTTACAACTGTCAGTGAGATTGACCCATCAAAAATACCCAACCATGGAAAAAACTAACCCTGAAAAAATGACCTAACAAACCAGCATTTGAGTTGGAAAAAAATCTCTAAGGTTTTTAGAATGTAGTTTGTATGTTTACATAAGAAGCATTTCAAAAGTGTTGATATATAGTAACAGTCCAACCACACTGGGACTTTTAATTTGTCTGTGTTTGCATATTCAGACAGACTACCAGTCTGTTATTACTGGATTGGATTTGTTAGAAACTCCTAGATGTTACATCATTAAGCCAATATGTGGCGACAAATTGCTAAATGAATTAATTCACACAACCTATTCATTCAAAACATGAGCTTCCCAGATGTCTGAATATGCCTGTCCACTATAGCATGTGAAATGCAATAGGCCATGTGAAATGAGCCGTATGTCAGAATTTGCAGTATTTACAAAAACAACAGACAAAGAAATCCCAGGATTCAGTGTGGGACACAGCAATTGCCTTTATGAGTCACTGAATTATTCACTCAACCGATTAAGAAAAATAAAAATAAAAAATGATTTATTCAGTAACACCACTAATGTGTGTTGTTCAAAAACACAGTTGATTCTGCTGTATTTTAAAACTAGTTGCCAGAGCAAAAATAGGCAAAACAACCCACAATATTGTTTCTGAAATGTACGTTTCTCACTATTAACTTATCAATTATTAAATTATAGATGTACAAAAGTAACTACAAGAATAACATTACACTATCAAACTGTGATTTGGACAGTAAGCCAACATTTAAGTCAAAACTGGCAAAATTGCTAAAAATACATGTAAAAGATAACATTTTGACCACCTCCATTACAATGAGAAGATTGTGACTTGGAAAGGCCTGGGTCACTCTCTAGAGCATGGGTTTTCAACCTGTGGGGCTCGAGAACCTGAGGCGTACACTCGAGTAATTATGAGGACGAGCTATCAATTTTTTAGGCATCCACTAGGGGGCAATCTGATTAGTCCCGCAGCTAATTATCAGGCAGCTGTTAGAGCAGAGTTGGTGCGATCGAGTTCAAGAAAAAGCAAGTAACGTTAAAAAAAAAAAGTGGACCGGTGGCTTTTTAAGATTAATACCAGTGAAAGTAAAACGGGTGAACCATCTGATAAAAAGAAGAGGAGTGCCTGTCTGAAGCATCACGACGAACCCTCCACGTCAACGGGGATCTCCACACAGAGAGGATTAACTGCAAAAACCAAAGGCCTGTGTGCATCAAAGCGACGGAAGTATGACGAACAGTACATAAAATACGGATTCACATGCATCACAATTAATAACGAACCGCGTCCACAGTGTGTTGTATGTTCAGAGGTGCTTGCAAACAACAGTTTGAAACCTGTGAAACTGATACGTCACTTACAAACCAAACATCCAATGTTAAAAGATAAACCAGTTGACTTTTTTCGCCGTAAAGAATCAGCATTAACAGGTCAAAAACAAACTATGACCAGCCAAACCACTCTGCCAGTAAAAGCGCTTACTGCTTCGTATGAGGTGGCGCATTTAGTTGCCAAGGCCAAAAAGCCTCATACAACTGCAGAGAGCCTCATTCGTCCAGCAGCAATGGCCAACTGTAGAACTATGTTTGGAGATAAGTATGCAAGTGACATTTAACAAATTCCACTATCGGACAACACCATAAGCCGGCGTATCACTGAAATGGCAACCGACGTCAATTGTCAGCTAATTGAAAGAATAAAGAATGGAATTTCTTTTTCATTGCAATTAGATCTCAAACTCCTCCCAACTACTTGTATTTGTCTGCTACCGTCATGAGAGAAAATTGCTTGAGGATCCTGCTATTTTGCTCATCAATGGAAACAACATGCACAGGAAGAGATATTTTTGAAAAACTCAGTGGTAAACTGAATGAACTTGGGCTTTGTTGGGACAACTTTGTCGGCGTGTGCACAGACGGAACGGGATCAATGTTAGGGAAAAATAAAGGACTCACTGCTTTGGTTTGTGAAGTAGCAGAGAGGCCCTTGCAGCAAAAACTCTTCCTGCAGAGTTGAACGCAGTGCTTCAAACAGCAACACAAATTGTACATTTCATAAAAACTCATCCCACAAAATCAAGACTGTTTGGCCTGTTGTGCAAAGAAATGGGGTCAGAATATGAATCGTTACTTTTGCACACGGAGGTGAGATGGCTCTCCAGAGGGAAAGTACTGCAGCGGATATTTTCATTGCGTGACAAACTGAGTATTTTTCTGCTTGATTATGGATCTTCTTTTGCAAATTATTTTACTGATGCTAAGTGGCTCACAGATCTTGCATACCTGTCTGACATTTTTGATAGACTTAATACCCTTAATTTATCTCTTCAGGGCCCGAATTCAAACCTACTAACAATGTTCGATCAAATTGTGGGGTTTGTGAGGAAACTGGAGCGATGGAGGGGGCAGGTTGATGGGGGAAATTTAGACATGTTCCTGACCTTGGATGAATTTCTCATGAAAATGAGCTCAACTGGGATGTTACAAAAAAAGAACTCACTTTCCATCTGCAAGCCCTGTCTGCACATTTCAATAAGTATTTTCCTGAGCAGCATAGTTGGAACCAGTACGACTGGGTTCGTAACCCCTTCATCGAAAGCACATTGAGTCTGTCATCAAATCAGCAGGATGCCCTTCTGGACCTCTCAAGTGACCGTCCTTTGAAGACACTGTTCGAACCAACCACACTGTCAGAATTCTGGCTGGCAGTGGAGACGGAATATGCTGAACTTTGAGACTTGCAATTTGATGTACTCTTGCCTTGAAATTAGACAAACTTGGGGGGTGCATGTCCTAAAAGGTTGAAAAACCCTGCTCTAGAGGCCCTGATAAGGACAATTATGCAGTGCCAACTAACTAAAAAAACTAAACTGGAATTAGGGATGTAACGGTATGAAAATTTCTTATCATGATTATAGTGACCAAAATTATCACGGTATTGATAAAATGTGCTGGAGATGTTCAAAAAGTACTGACACATAAATCAAAAGTTTTATATTTAAAAATCAACAAACAGCAAATAAAATGACGTTTTGTTTGCATAATCACTAAAACAATAACATTACCAATGATGTTCGGATTTTAAATGACAACTTGACTGACAGCAGTTTAATAGCATGTTCAAATATCTAATGTAAATGTTCAAATAAAGCCTTTAAATAAAGAAAAGGGTTAAGTCAAAATGATAATTTATTAATAAATGATTATATGTATTTTATCTGCTCCATAAATACTTCTAGATAACTTATCTGAATTGTTTAAATGTGTAGAATCCACATGAGCTTGTTTTTCATCAACTGGTCAAAATTTACAGCAGGGCATGCAAATGTGGTCCGTTTTTGGCCAGACTGAAACTGCACACAGGCTGAATGTAAATATAAGTCTCTGTAAATCCACCCTCTGACACTAGGTAGCGCTTATGGAAAAGCTGAATTACAGCTGTTTCCTGTAAACTCCGTGGATAAAGCAGTATTGCGATTAAGAACACTTCCTTTAGGTATTACATGGAGTGAAGATGAAAACAAAATGCCATCGAATCGTTTCTGAAGACAGTCAGAACCTTCAGAGGTACATTCATATAATTAATTAATTAATATATTTATTTGTATAATTCCCTTAACACTCTTTTAAATCCTCCCAGCTTTTCTGCCGTGTTTTCACTCAAAACGAAACTACTCTGCGTGCTGTGTGCATGTGAGACTGTTACTGAAAACTGTGCTTTATGCTGGACAGTATTTATTTATCGTGAGTTGTTCAGATCACGGTAATCAAATACAGTTTTAATGATAATTAAAATATAAAACGGTAATACTAACCGTGGGGAATTTTATCGTGATTTATCGTCAAACCGGTAATCGTTACATCCCTAACTGGAATCATAAACTGAAAATAAGTTAGAAATAAAATAAAAAAATTAAATATCTAATTAACTTGGTCTGAAGGTAAATTCTAAATTTGATTCTCCATTTTTTTTTTTTTATATAAGGTATGCCATTTTCTCTGCTTTGTGCACAGTGTACAGCTACTTTTTGTGTGTGTTTTTTAATTAAATTCTATTTCAGACTTCATTTTGTGCACTGTCTGTATCAGTCAAAGAAAGGTTCATAGTATCTGAAAAGTTATTCAATTCCTTCCACCCAAGCTACCAGCAATTTAACATTTAACATTTGTTTGTGTAGTTTGTGGACTACATTTGTCACTGTTTGTGCTCTTTGGGGGGATTTTGCTCTTTTTGGGGCATTTAATTTGCAGCTCATATTTATACTAAGTTTTTTCTTCTGTTTTGTACACTAAATTCACTGGTAATTTTTAATTTGCTTATTTTTGGGCAGTACGTTTTTGCTCCTGAGTTACACAGTAACACAAGGAGCGAACACACCTGGTTGTTAATGTATGTAGTCAGAAGGTTTGATGATGCTACTGTCTTTTAATTTAAGTTCCGTGATCTTTGTATTGACCAGTATGTAGGGCTGGGCGATATATCTCATGCGATATCAATGCGCATCTCGTCAGTAAAGCCGTTTCCTTGATTAGCGCTAAATCTCCATCACCTGTTTTCAAATGGAGCGGCATTTAATACACGGAGCCGTAGATCACTGACAAGCTACGCAATATCGCATTCATTATCGCAGATGAATCGCCTTCGATAATGAACACGATATTGCCTAGCTTGTATATCTCCCAGCCCTACCAGTATGTTTTAAGATTTGATGATACGGTAGAAGACACTTCGGTCTTGGCTCTAAGCACTGCTTGCAACATCAGGCAATGTGTCTGTGTGTCATTGCCATTGACAAATCTGTGCACGCTTTTTGCAGGGTTGCAGATACTCCAGTATGAGGATGTAATCCTTTTCCTCTTCAAACCAATCCACATTGTAGGGGCTTAACAGAGATTTGTTTCATCACAAGATTTATAGTCAGTTCTGCAAACACTGGCTTGTAACACCCAGTCTAGAGAGAAGAGTTCAACAAAAGGTTAGCTGACTATGGGTATATTTGATTTTTCACAATGCAACAAGAGTGATTTTACCTGCTGCCCATCGTTTTTATATAGAGTACTAGATTTATCATTTGCATTTGGATTCCTGGATAAGGGATTAGACATACAGCATGTGTATAAATGCACAGACTTGACCCAAGGCCATCCAGTAGGGTTAAGATGGATTGAGGATCCAATTGAGGATCCTGCAGCACCTTTGCTTTGAGCATGGATGGGTCTGGTTGAGGAACTCAACGTGCGTCATCTGTGGATCTTTGGTGGAACAGGGTTCACTTTGTTGTACTTTTTGTGTTGTGTAGTTGCACAATTTATAGCCTGCCATGTTCTCTTGAAGAATGCCTTTCTTCATATGCATTTTTTCTATAGAAGGAAAAAATTAAATGGATAAAGAAATAGAAGAGTTAGTTATTACCACCAGATATCATAAGTCAGATATTAAGTGAGTGAGTGAGTGAGTGACATGATATGCAGACATTTTTGCTGTGGTGGGTGACATATGGGATATTTTATTATGTCTTGACACTGGATGGACCCAGCAGAGGATCACTTTGATCCTGTAGAGCTATTGGCTTGAAGCCGAATGGGCCTGGCTGTGGATCAGCTAAAAGACTGAAGAGGGGCCACTTTGTTACTTCTGTATTGACATTTTTACAGTCAGCCATGTATTTTTGACAAATGTACAAATGCTTAAAACATTTTACATTAAACCTGAAATAACACAACAAAACCATATAGTATGGGCTTGTGAATTATTATTGAATAACCTTGAATATAATTGTATATTTTTGTAATTAGTCCTGGTACTTGAAATTGACTGGCTGAATGGTGCCCTTCTTACTTTTTTGTCTTCTTACTCAAATTTGCCTTTGGTGGAAATGCCACGTTCTGTCATGAATAGGGTGACCATACGGCCATTTTTACAGGACGCACTCTTGCCAGGATTTCTATATTGCTTCAAATATCCAGGTTTTGACAGTTTGCACTGTGCAGATCGATCGTTGTTTGACATTATTTCACGAGAGCAATAGAAAGCAGAGCATATGGCTCCTTATGCTTTCAAACCGCTCTCGCGGTACTTTGGTGTCAATGATCGGTGCGCAGCTTCAAGTCGAACGAATGAACAAACACGTGCGTGTATTTGCATCGCTTTGATCGTTCTCACCTTCTCGCGTGCCACGATCGGTCGATTATGTACAATACCTGCATGTTATTGGTCAAACTACTTTGGATGTTTTAGGCAATATAAAAATCCCGGCCAGGACGTGTCCCGTATAAATGGCACATATGGCCACCCTAGTCATGAAACTCTAGATGGCACAGGCTGATGGGTCGTTAATGCAAACTGATGATATTCACAGCGTTAAACTACTTGGTACAAGCTGATTGGTTCATGTTGCATACTCAGCCAATAAGCTTGCAGCTTTACATTTAAATGGCTGGTTAGCATCCACTTTAGCATTTTGCAGCGTGCTTTCAGAGTTCCTCTGAAACCCTCCACCTTCCCCAGCTCCACCTGTATAGATCTGCTACGGGTTATTATATGCTATATGTGCAGCAGCAGCAGTATCTTAAATACTCACAGCACCGTATCGGCATATGTACTGGCAGTAGCAGGTCCTTGCACTTGCTTTGCTGCAGCAGCAATAATCTACAACAGCAGCAGCAATTCAGCAACAGCGTAGCAGATCTATTCCGCCAATACCAAATACATTAACATTGTCATATCCATTACAATGCTGAAATCTTCCGAGAGTTGTCATGATAGATATGAGGGATACTGTGATGTGTATGTTCCCGGAAGAAAACTCAGGACAGCAATTGACACATTTGAGGGAGTTCAGAAGCAGTGCTTAGTACTGATATAGAGAATAACTCCCTAAACTCACTAGGTTTAGGAACGAAGTGATGATGTTTATTGAAACAACCTGGTATTGCATTCTGTAATGTGATGTATACAGGTGTTTCATGTATGTATTGTTTACACAGTAGGTTCAGACAGTGACCATTCCTCTGCAGAGTGCAGCACCATCAGTCAACATGGCGCTGAAACCTCGAGTGCCTACAGCATGATTACATGTTAATTTGACTCTCCACACCTCCTCCCCGCTCTCTAGTCCACCCTCTATCTCTCTGTCTCACTATCCCATGTCGCACCAACACGGACATCTCTCATTTTTCTTCATGTCTTGCTGATCTCCGTTAAATTCCCCTCATCACCTCTTTGATCTTTCCATCTTCACATTTTCATCTGTGTTGTTTTAACACAGTGGCTTGATATTAATCAATTACAGGAGATGAAAAAGAATTTGTAGCTTTGATGAAAATGTGTGCAGTTGAGTGGAGGCTGTAGATGGTGTAAAAGTGCTGATGTAAGCAGGAAAGAACAGGGACTGCAGAAAGAGGACCGAGCTAATGATGTATTGATCTGACACAGCCGCAAGGCACACACTTCTCTGTCTGGCTGTAATGTGTATGTATTTGCATGCAAGGTGTGTTTCTTCCACATCAGAACGGAGATAGCAGTATGTCTGAGCATGTACGCAGAGGAGAGGATGTGAGAATATTTTCCTATTAAGATTGATCTCATTTGTGATTGTGATTGTAATGTTTCCCTCTAGGACCAACACAAACACTTCCTCTGAACTGAGAGGAACTGAGTCCTTCTGGTGGCTGACTACCTGCCTGAATGAAAGCTTAATTATACAATCTGTTGTTGTAGGAGGCTTGTTGCTCTGCATAGTTCTAAAGTCCTTTCATTTACTACAAATAGTGATCTCTAGACTGCTCCAAATTACTCCCATTCATATTCATATCACTTGCATATCCTGAAGATCCACTGATTCAAATTATGCCTTGTTTGATGCTTAAAAGGTTAATAGAAAAAACCTTTATCATTTTGCCCATTATTTTAAAACTAAAAATCTGATCTGTATTCTGATCCAGATTACTGCCACTTACTTACATTCACTCCAGATTCAGATCACTTGCAAATCCTCTAAATCCACTAGTTTGATCCATAAAGGGTTAATACATAAAACCTTATGTAACTTTGCTCCCTTTAATAAAAACAAAAACAAACAAAAAACACTAATCTGTAATCTACTCCAGTTTACTCCCATTCAATCTGGATTCAGATCACTTGCAAATCCTCTAGATCCACTTGTACAAATGATGCCTGGGTTCATTCTTTAAGGGGTAACACATAAAACTTTATGCAGCCACTCTTATGTAAAAATAAATTGCTAATGTGTAACCTACTCCAGATTACTCACATTCACATTTACTCTGGATTGAGATCACTTGCATATCCTGTAGATCCACTGGTTCAAATTATGCCTAGTTTGATCCTTATAGGGTTAGTACAAAAAATTTATGACTTTGCCCATTATTTTAAAACTAAAATGCTGATCAGTAATCTGCTCCATATTACTTCCATTTACATTCACTCTGGATTCAGATAACTTGCAAATCCTCTAAATCCTCTAGTTTGATCCTTAAAGGAGTACTACCACCGGTACAACCAGCTCTGCTTTCGCTCTCTCTTCTCAAAAAGGGTGTGTTCATTTTTAACACTTTTTGTGTGTGTGTGTGTGTGTGTTGACTATTTTAACACGTTTTGTGATTTTGTGTTTTGACACTAATTCTGTAACTATAACACATTAGTGTGTAGAAATTTCCAGGAATAACACATTGGTTGAGTTAAAAGTAATACAAAATGTGTTGTCCTTAACTAGACACAGAGGTGTGTTAAGAAAAGTAAAGTGAACAGAAAGAAAAAGATCAACAGAGTTCACAATATTAACACAAAAGTCACTACACAGAGTTAATCTTTCTTTTCTTAACCACAATTTCAACCAGCCACCAACAACAACCCCCACATCCAGATCAGTATCGCTGCATTTTTGAAAGATGCGCAGTTCCAGCCTCAGCCAACCACAGGGCACGTACCGGCGCGTTCAATTAGGGCGGGGCCATCTGTGAGAACTACAGAAAGAGAGAGAGAGATGCATAGACACCATCTGATGTGGCTTCTTATCATATTCTTATCATCTATACTGTAATAAAACCTGTCAATTAACATTACATTATATAAATATACTTTATTCCTTTATTGCCACAGTCGTGTGTTTATTGTCTTCATATTTGGTCAGCGTTTCTATCCTCTTTTTATTGAGCTACAACAATAGCTGGATGCCTTTTTCCATATTAGGGATTTCCTTCAACGTTCTGTTACATCTGTGAACTGAAGCATATGTGAGGCAAATAGAATGCTGTGGGAAACACTGCATACATACAGACATAATTCGTACTTAATTTTAAAACAAATTACTACAAACACTTATTTTAGTCTACTTCAGATTGCTCTCATTCACATTCACTCTGGATTCATTCTTGATTCAGATCACTTTTTGTTTAAAATCTAAAGGGTTAAAACAGTTATGAATGCTAAATTCAGTAAATCTAACTAAGCTCTGCAGCTCAACTCATTTCTATTCAGATGTTGTCTCATCTGATTTAATTTCATCGACAATACAAGGGCATAAAGGGGCATAAAAAAATTTTATGAGCAAAGGACTGCATTTAATTTGAGAGCAGGAGAGTTTTATGTCAGCAGTCATATCCAACCAAAATCAAATATTTAAGAAAAGTTCTGCTTTACTCCATACTCTCAGCACAAATTGTATCTGGGTACAGAACACCCAGGGGTGCTGCTTATCAGGAATGATCAAGAGTATCCACAGCCACTGCTCCCGTATTGATTTGGATTAAATCAACATGCAGACGTGTAAACGCTAGCCCTAATCTCCATGAAACCACTTATCAAGGGATGAAGAGGAGAGCAGGGGTGTTAAGAGGAAAATAAGAGAGCGAGAGAGAGAGATTTCTGTACCCCTAAGAGTGGTTTGTGCTGTTTATGTAGAAAAATTACTTGAGGCAGATTTGTCATTAGAATATTGATCGAGTCTGGGTTCTCTAGAGACGAAAGCAAAACTAGATTACAACAGGGAAAAAAAACTGCAGCGTTTGTGAGAAGCGCGCTGCGTATCTAATAAGAAGCTGTTGACCAGACTATACTGTATATATTTTTCTGGCAGATTCATGTTTATTTAAGAGGACAAGATAGATTTAATGCTGAGTCTGAGGTGAAATTAAATGGCAGCATCCAAAACATTTGCAAGGAAGAAAGAATAAAACAAGCAGAACTCTGTGAAGACAACCTGTTTCCATGTTTCTTAAAGTCCCCCTGTAGTCAGAAATTGTATCCCTTAAAACTCATCTTTGATCATCAAAATTACGTTTAAATTTTTTTTTCTTGTGAAAATAATTTTCTCATGCCTTAAAATAGCTTGAATGTAACTCTACACCCTTGCCTCATTTACTACACGTGGATCTATGAATATGCAAATTAGCCCCGCCTCCACTCAGTCACACTAGCCAGGGCCTCCTGATCCACGGATAATGACTGATAAAACTATGTTTTTACTTGCGGACTACTACTGTGGATACTGTAACAGTCTTTAAAGTTACTTACTTGACGGTGTTTTGTCTTCAACATGCCATGAAGTCTCGAATGCAGCCAAGTTTGAGATTCTTAATTTGTGTCCGCGAGTGAAGTACGGCCAAGTGCTCTCCAATGCGGAAGAGGTGGGTCTGACTCCGGGCTACTTTTACACTCTTGCCGTGGGTTATTACACAAGGTAGCGGTTCTAAATTCACGTTAAACCACGGCTTCATGGGTTTTTTGCTCTATTTTATTTTTGGTGTTGTGCATTCAATCGCCGCGTTTGTGTAAATGGAGCGAGGGATATGCTAGGAATCTATCCCTTGATGTGATTGGTTATTGAGTTTTGTGACGTAGCAAACCGAGGGCTGTTTCAAATGGCGTTTCTGGTTTCAGCCTTTGGGAAACTACAGTTTTAAGGAGAAAATACTGAGCAATGGTGTTGATTAATGGATTGGCACATGGTTTGTCTAAAAGCAAATTAAAAACACTACATAGACAAATAAACAACATAAAAACTTGATTTTCACTACAGGGGGACTTTAACACCTGTGATTAATTTCTTTCTTTTTCTTTCACATTCATTGCCTTTCTTATTTTTGTTATTTCATTCAGTTCATTCAGCTTTGGCATCTTAAACGCGCGCGCACACACACACATTCATTTATATTTTAATTGCAACATATTTTGGTGGCACATTTGTTTTGCACACAATATTGCCAAAGTAAATATAAAAAGTTGCTAGTAAAATAAAATTAAACAAGGTATGAACATTAAGAATGTTCTGTTTCATACAGATATATTTTGTCAGTAAGATATCTTTTGTTAATAGCACCTTACAGACACACAAACACACTGATTTGCCTATAGATTAAGTACTTTAAGTACTATGTTGCATTTTTTTTTATTTTTGGCACACAATATTGCAAATGCAAAAAAAACAATGAAACCAAAATATTTAATATAAATCAATGCAAATTGCATTTATGAAAATACGTGTTTTGCGGCAACTGATGCATAACCGCTCATCCCCAGAAGCACTTGACTTTATATCTGTACCTAAATGTGTCATGTACCTTTCTATAAAATACCTTCCTCTAGGCTAGTTGTCATTATCTATGAAAGTAACACTGCAAGACATGTCACAGTTTTCTGCTCAAGGCAACATACAGTCACAACCTGAACAGATTCCGCTTCTCACAGAAAGCAGCTTTCGCTTATCTCATGTGTTGGACTGTCCCTTGTGAAAAAGAAATAAACTTTACCATATACTTTTTAAAAGAAACTGTACTACTCGCAAACATTTATGACACACTAAATGATATTCTGA
Organism: Onychostoma macrolepis; assembly: GCF_012432095.1. Taxonomy (NCBI): domain Eukaryota; kingdom Metazoa; phylum Chordata; class Actinopteri; order Cypriniformes; family Cyprinidae; genus Onychostoma; species Onychostoma macrolepis. The sequence continues at coordinate 25,428,018 of NC_081177.1, read as the reverse complement.
GATTCTGTTTAACTATTGAATTGTTCAGTAGATTGATTCTATTGAACCTTATTTGTGTATTTATATTAAATATATTTGTATACACATTCATAATGATGACATTGCATTTTAGTACATTTAAAAACTTTAAATGTTATATTCAATAACACTACAGTTAAAATGATAGTCAATAATTTCACATGTGCTTTATGTTAGTTAAATGGATAGTTCACCCAAAAATGAGAATTTGATGTTTATCTGCTTACCCCCAGGGCATCCAAGATGTAGGTGACTTTGTTTCTTCAGTAGAACACAAAGAAGATTTTTAACTCAATCCGTTGCAGTCTGTCAGTCCTATAATGCAAGTCAATGGGCACACAATCTTTGAGAATAATAAAAAAACATGCACAGACAAATCCAAATTAAAGCCTGCGGCTCGTGACGATACATTGATGTCCTAAGACACGAAACGATCGGTTTGTGCGAGAAACTGAAAAGTATTTTTATCATTTTTTACCTCTAATACACCACTATGTCCAACTGCCCTGAGCACTTGCACGCCATCCAAACAAATCTTCGTTTGTGTTCTACTGAAGAAACAAAGTCACCTACATCTTGGATGCCCTGGGGGTAAGCAGATAAACATCACATTTTCATTTTTGGGTGAACTATCTCTTTAACACACCAAAATAAGTGTACTCCTTTAAAGCACAGCATACAATTATAAAAACATAATGTTTTAAAATATAAAGTAAAATGTTTAATTTGACATTTTTACAAAGTGCACTTTTTAAAAGTGTACCTACTGTAAGTGTGTTAAGACTGATGAAAGTGAACACTCTTTATTGGCCTTTTATTCCATTCATCATTATTAAATTATTGTCTGCATGTACAGTTTTAAGATTTGAAGAACGAGCAGACATTCAGTACAATTTAGTACACTTTTCTTTTCTCAAGGGGCCTATTTAGGACAGTCAGTGTTGTAGTACAGCAGGAAAAATCACTGTGCCCTTTTCACTGAGGACATGTTCTCATGACAGTGACACCGCAGCCTCCACTGGAGCCACTCTACAATGATCTCAAATAACACCCACACTAGAAACCAAACGCCTCATAAAACATCTAAAGTGTAACAGACATTTGGCTTGACAAAAAAAAAAAAACTTTTTTTTATTTTTTTAACTACATGTAGAACAATTCTTGATCCCTTGTCCAAAGAATACTTTGACCAAAGATCAAAAATCCGTCATGGTAGCTGTGTTTCAGTCATACTAGCTCAAGGTGATCAAGCTATTTGTTGAAACATGGTAGCTGGCTGTCCAGTTAATGACCAGCTGGAAACCAGTAAATGGGTTTTCTGTCAGGGCTGCTTTTTTCCCCCATCCCTTGGCCAACCACCTCGCATCTCAGTCCATCCTTTTATCTATTGGTTGTCGATATTGTTTTCCCAGCCCCCACCGTATGTGACTAGTCTCCACCTTCAGCTGGTTAAGCAGCATTCCCACCATTAGCTATCAAAGCCTCATCTCACAGCCAATTAACCTCTGCTGACATTGGGCCCATCTCTCTTTCTCATTCTCATTGAACATTATGCCATCCATTCGTTCCCAGTTTGACAAACATACACTTTTGCCCAGTGCATCCTTGGCCCTGTTTACACCTGGTATTAAGATGCATTTCGATCAATCGTATCACAAGTAGATGAGGGAGACACATTCCCGTTCACACTGGTGTTTTAATCCATCTTCTGTCCACTTTCGACCCCTTCTGTCTTGATTTCTTTTGAGGCGAGGGTCTATGGGCCAGTGTATGTGGGGTTTTTTCTGATCTTGCGATCTGACATAAGCTTGCACAATTTACATACGAGTCAAATGCTGTTTTTGTTTGTTCGTTTGTTCCAAAGCTATTTTTAAAATGTTTACTGCATGGATAAAAAAATTCTCTACACAGTCAAAATTGCACTGAGAGAGAAAAACATTAGTCACCTCTAATTTGGCAGCAAATTATTTACATTTTACTAGTATTCAGAACAGAATAATTTATAGTACAATGTAGTACAATATTCCACTATAAAACAAAACACAAATTAAAATGGAATTTGTTATAAGCAACAGAGACATATAAACATCAATGCTATAAATGATATGTTGTGAGCATGTGAGAAGATCCGGTGCGATAACGGATATTGTTGATATCACAGCCGAAAAACTAAAATATTCGGTCATTTTTTAGATAGAATAATACATTATTTAAATCTGTAAATCTTTACTTTTTTTATGTGTACTCATAATAAGAACAAAACTATGCCTTTGTAAAATAAAGAAAAAAAACAGGATGTGCTTTAAGACATCTGTGCTTTCTTAAACTTGTGGTACAGCCATAAAAATGAAACCCCCCTTTGTTTCATTAATTTAATTATTTAACTGAAACATATTTTGTGTAGGCCTTTTTATTTTATTTCTTTAAGTCATTATATTCTGTTTTTCTTCATTTTCTCCTGTTGATTATGTGCATGCAAAACTAAACCACTGAAAATAAAAATGGTCCCACTTTATATTAGGTGGCCTTAACTACTGTGTACTTACATTTATATTAATCATTTGGTACAATGCACTTATTGTGTACATACATGTTTTTACATTGTACTTATATTTTTAAAAACACCTATATGTAATTACATTTGTAATTAATTTCTGTAATTACATTTAGAATTACACTGTAGAATTACACCCTTAAACCTACCCATAACACCAAACCTGTCCCTAACCTTACCCGTATCCCACCTCAATAGCAGCGGAAGTGCTTTGCTATACAATACGAACACAATAAGTACATTGTACTTATTTTTTGATGTAAGTACATAGTAGTTAAGGCCACCAAATATAAAGTGTAACCATAAAAATGTATTTATTTTTACTGGGTGTCACATGTATGATCTGTTTTGGTTTAGTTTTCTGTGTTTCCGTTCTCATGCCTAGTTTGTTGCCATGGTTTTTTATTAATTAGGTCCACACCTGTTTCTGTTTATCCCTGATTACATTCCTAGTATTTAAAGCCTGTGTTCTTCTCTCTGTTCCTTTGTCTGCTATCGATTTGATTTGTGTTTGTCTGTGCTTGTTTTCTCCTGTGGATTATTAAAGAACTCTCTTGGATGATACTTTTTTGTTCGTGCTCCTTGTTTAGCACACCAACCCGTGACACTGGGTCTCACACTTATCCAATGTAATTTAATTTGAATCTAATTTAACATTCTAATTTTGTCGGTTAACAAATAGGAAATGAACATCGTAATGTTTAAAGGGATAGTTCACCCAGAATTCTGTCATTAATTACTCACCCTCACGTCATTCCATACCCGTAATGGAAATGCCGTCATTTTGCAATAGTTTTTTTAACAACATTTATAAAATATCGCAAAAGTTTTGCGATATCTGTAAGGGAAACCCGGCTTGTGATCTGATCAAGGAAGATGCTTCTTAATACCACATGTAATCAGGGCCCTTAAGTGGAAGAGCAGGCAGCACATTCTAGACTTTGAAATTATTAATAATAGAGTAAAATAAAGTACAAAGCTGTTCCTGGGGGTGGTACCCTATGGTACAAAAGGAGTACATGTTTGTACCGTATTTTCCACCAAATGGTAAATATTATTACTTTTAAAGTACATATTAGTACTTTTGAAATGGTACCACCAGATGACAAGTATGGCTCTGTCAATTCTATATAACATTTGAACAACTGATGCAGTACGTGGTGCTTGGCATGTTTTTAGTCTTACATAGCATGCTGTAGAAACGTATATAAAACAATTGTTTACAATAGTGACTTCTATAAAGCAACATAAGGGCTTTTTATAAATCCAGCTTTGAACCAAGTTAAAGGTACATTTCACACTTTTAGAAGCGTGGTTAGGACCCTTTCTTACTTTGGATTATGAAATCCTGCTCTGGAGCGGAGTTAGCAGAATTTTGCGCTATTAACCCTGTATTGTGGTGCCAAACGTGTACAGTGTGAAATAAGTGGTCTGAATGTTGCTAGATGCTCAGCAACCGTCAGCCAATCTCGTGCCTCACATCCACGTGCTTTGAGCAGTCATCAAAACACAACACATTGTATAAACAGTTATTTCAGCGTTAATTAAAAAAAAAAAAATCATGAATTTGATCTTTCTGACATGACTTGAATGCACGTTTGATAGGAAGTTTTGGCAAATCAAAGTACTTATTCTATAAGCATTTGATTGGACAAAAATCTGTGTAGTGCAGGATGAGTAATCAAAACTTTAGTTGGTTTTTGCAGTTTCTACAAAGACTGTGCATTTTAAATACATGTAGGCTATTTGTTAAAATTTCATTTGAACTCTAAAAGCTAAAAATACCCGTAATGTAGAAGTAGGCTCCATGTTTTAGTGAGGTGATCAGGCTTTGACGTGATCTCAGATTTGATATTTTCAAACTTGAGGGAAACAGCACTATATCTAAAAATCCACTGACAACTGAATTTCAGCGATGCTAACTTCAAAGTCGTCTAACCAACAGAGTGCTGATTTATCAGTCTGTTATAGTAGTTGCTTTAGCGTTTTACTCTCTGTGGGCTCCATCACTGTAAGAAAAATGTCAGACTTTTCATTTACAGTGTTTGCACACAGTTGCTCAAAACATTCTGTTGTTGTCGACTTCACTAATGAGGCTCATTAAAGAGGTATTCCTCTGAGGAAAGAGAGCGAGAGAGACGGAGATGAGGGATGGAGACAGAGGGAGATGTTTGGACATGGCTTGACAAAACCCAAGAGAAATCACAGTGATTTACTATTGACCTAACAGATCTGCAGTCATGATAATCTCTCAGCCTGAGGAGAGCTAGGAAACGGATATTATATTACACTCAATAGTCACTCTGTCACAGCTGTCTTTCTCTCTTTTAACACGTAAGATCATCTACTGGAAATAAGGCTAATACCATGAAGTTAATAACACAGTTTATTAGCTCAAAGAATGGATTACTCTAAATAATGTTAATATTACACTACCGGTCAAACGTTTGAAATAATTAGGATTTTTTTTTGTGTTTTTGAAAGAAGTCTCTTATGCTGACCAAAGCAGCAACATTTTATTTGATCAATTAAATTATTCCTGTGTTCAAGAAATTTTTATGCCAACCTTCAGTGATCATAATATGCAGAACAGCCAGATTTAATATTTAATATACAGTACATGCACTGGGATTTTGGGCCAATGATATTTTCCGGCTGGCTATTCAGAGTCAGACCAACAGATGCTGAGAGATCAACAAAAACACTCATTGGACAAATCAGTCAGTAATTGGATTGTTTATTCACCGTCATATCATTCCAAATCCAGTTTGATTGTTGGTGACATGCAGATAAATCAACATGAATATTCAGAATATGATCTGAATATGTATTTCCATGTAATTGTACTCGGAGAGAAGCAAAGAGACAGACAGATGTACACATGCACACATCTCTGCAGCAGTGTCAGGTGGGTTATTTAATGATTGCCTCATCCCCTCAAGCACTAAATAAATGATGAGAACATTGTTAAAATTCTGCTCATATTCCTTCTAGTTTTCTCTCTTTCGGTCTCGTCTGTTGCACAGACAGGTGCTGCAACTTCACAATCTTGCCACAGAATTTTAACCTTACAAAAGACACTGGACACTGCCTCATGTTTTAAATGAATATTCAGCATGAAAAATACATGGAAAAACAATATGAAAATTTGTGTTTGTAAGTAAGAAAACATCATTAAGCCATTTTCATCTTCAAACTGCTAAACAAATATGTTGATTTTGATTTGAGAGGACAACAGTGTTATTATAAACTATGGATCCATATTTTGGCCAGAAGGTACGGAAGTTCTAATTGCATTATTACTAGTTCCATGCATTATTATAATTTTTTTCTTTCTTGTTTTCTCGTGATCTCGACATAACAAAAATGGTTCTTTTAACAATGATTGTTTGATTTTTAAAACACAATGCATCGTGAGTCTATTGTTGCTATAGTAACGAACGCAACCTTGACAGGAACATTCTAAAATACTTAACCTGGCTTAATGCATTAATTCAGATAAAAGACAAAACTCAGTAAGTATATACACATTATTAGTAATTCATATATGTACAAACAGGAAGATGAGCCCATAATAAGAACGCAATTCGTTTAATTCCGTGTTAAGCATTTTCCTCACATAGAATAGGCTTACGGACAACACGTAATGTGGCTTAATGCGTTAAGGCAGCGTTTTAAACAGACCAAACTCAGTAAATACATCATTAATAAAGCATTCTATGTACAGACAAACAAATAAGCCCATAATAAGAACGCAATGCGTTTAACACGTTAAGCATTTTACCCATAGAAAACAGTAATGCTATCAGAAAAACGCATTGCGTTCGCATCCTGGACTTATCTGCTTGTCTGTACATAGGCAATAATTTATTAATAATGTGTTTACTGAGTTTGGTCTTTTAAAAACATTCTCTTAACACATTAAGCAACGTAAGCGTTTTGGAATGCCCCCTTTGAGGCAATGATCTGCTCTACTGTATCTTGTGGATATAGAAATGACGTCTACAATAAAATAAATAGGCTAATCAAACACTGCTGATTTTGTCCAGAGTTAGGCTACACTAAACATTTTATTTGTGTATTTAACATGTTTAAATGGTCCAACAACAAAGCATATAACACCGCAATCATAGGCGGAGCACCTTAGAAGAATGCAGAGAAGAACTAGCCTATTCTAAAAATCTTAAATTGCTTGGATTAAACTCGCTTCATTTTCCTCGTTCGTTTGAAATACAATTATATATAAAAAATATATTATAATAATTTGTTTGTAAATTTTTATTAGTCATGTAGGATAGGCTGTGATATCATGTGTGTTACAAGCTTGGATGCTGCTATGTGTGTGTGGTTTACAAAGAAATGTAGAAAATACAAAAGATTAGGCTACAACATTGATTACATCACTGAACTAAATTATACACATATGTAAACATCTTATTAATATACATTTATTAACAATAAAGATTAAAAATAAGAAAGATGCACATTAGTTCCTGAGGGGTGCCAGAAGGTTAAATCCTCCTAGGCCACCCCTGGTGCCCTCCTGGGATCTCTCTATCGTCCTGGCTGGACTTCAGAGGGGTCCCTTTGAGCTGCTGGATTCAGTCGAGCTGAAGTTCCTATCTGCTAGGACAGCGCTCCTGACCGTGCTCACTTCCATCAAGAGGGTCGGGGACCTCCAAGCATTTTCGGTGAGCGAAGAGTGCCTTGTGTTCGGGCCGGACTACTCTCAGATTGTCCTGAGACCCCGGCCTGGATACGTGCCCAAGGTTCCCACCACGCCCGTCCGCGATCAGGTGGTGAACCTGCAAGCACTGCCCTTGGAGGAGGCAGATCCAGCCTTGGCATGCTGTGTCCAGTAAGAGCGTTGCGCATATACGTGGACCGCACCCGGAGCTTCAGAAGCTCTGAGCAGATCTTTGTCTGCTACGGAGGTCAGCAGGAAGGGAAGGCTGTCTCCAAGCAGAGGTTGGCCCACTGGATAGTGGATGCCACCGCCTTGGCGTACCAATCCCAAGGCGAGCCGTGCCCCCTGGGGGTGAGGGCTCACTCCACACAGAGTGTTGCCTCTTCCTATGCGTTGGCGCACGGTGTCTTTCTGTCAGACATTTGGAGAGCTGCGGGCTGGGCAACACCAAACACCTTCGCGAGATTTTACAGTCTCTGCGTTGAGCCAGTCTCTTCCCGTGTGTTCGGTAACCGGTAATTGGCAGGAAGAGCTGGCCGGTGCCATTCCCCCTCACCCGGGATGCAAGCGCCTTTTTTCTCCTCCAGTAAAGTTCCCCAGACGGTGAACCCTGGTGGAGTTCCTCCAGCACCCCCGGCGGTCAGACTGGGCAGAGCAGTCTGATGCCAGGCCCAGTATTGGTGTTAGCTTGCCCGGGTCTCTGGTCAACCCCTGTACTGGGCTAGGTGTCCATATGGCTTGATTTCCTGCTGGTAATCCCATGTGTGTATTCTTCCACGGTAAGGATTCCCTCTTGGCAAACTCATGTCTTCCCTTTGACATACCATTCTGTCAGTCTCTGTTGGCAGTTGTTCCATCCCTTCTCTCAGGTAGGACCTGCCTCAGAAACCAATTTCATATATGGTACTGCCTCAGGCCTGGGTCAGTCCATATCAGTGTCTCCACATGTCACCTCCCTACGGGCAGGATGTGGCCTCCGTAACGCCCTTCTCCGGAAGGCTCGCTTCCCTGTCATTACTGCCGAGCTGTAACAACAAATAGGAAAGACTTGAAGCAATCTTTCGTTGAAAATCCCTTCTAATTCATGTGGTGAAAGGAACAGCGGCTTGGCTGTCTCCAGCAGCGATTTACTCACCTTGCACTTGACGGCAACAAGAAGAGCTTCCAGACAGGTGATGAATGGCTTTGTGGGGATCAACACGTTCATCCACTCGGCTCCGAAGCAAAAATCTGTCGCCTATTTATACCCATATGCACGGGGAGTGGCTCAGGTTTGCAAAATCCACTAGCCCATATTAATTGGCGTTTTCTCTTAAAGTCAGAGATGATTGGGGCTCCCAAGTGAATCCCCTAATGTCGTCACGACATAACGTCTCAGTTCCCTCCATCAGGGAACGAGGGTTATGTACGTAACCAAGACGTTATGTCGTGATCACGAGAAAACAACTCGTTATGTCGAGATCACTAGAAGTGATGGTTTAAAGTTAAAACATCTTTAATGATGGATTTGTTTTTTTCTTGCAAACACATGGCTTTTCACTTCTCAAGATGTTAACTGATAGACTGGAGTGGTGTGGATTACTTGTGGTGTGGATTACTTGTGTTACCCTTCACCTTCTCCTACCCCTTCTTCTTACCCCTAGCCCTTGTCCCTCGAAACCGAGTGGTAAGCGCTAGGGGTGAAAACATACCCCTATGAAATGAGACACCACTTGGTTACGGTTACGTCATCATACACCGTCGCTAGCTGGCTGCTACGTCACCAGAGCCGACAAGTGTTGATCACAAACTTTGGATCCTTTTACAAACTTGTTAAAACTGTAAACATGCATGGAGTCCATTCAAGGCTAGTCTGCGGGACTGTTGTGCAAATCAGCAATGTAACGTTAGCGTAGCAAACTAGCGATTTTTTTAAAAACGTTTCAATTAAGAACATGGTTGCAAATATATATGTACAGGACTGTCTAGAGCACAAAACAATACTGTCGTAATTTTTAAATAAATTATTTAAGCTGAAAATACTTGAATACTTGATGATCTGGCCGCCATTGTTGCCGGTTGTGCAGTGTGTTCTGGGTACCCTTTGGTTTCAAGTAAGCTCGCGAAAATGCTTGGTTTTAAGGGGTATCTACCACTTCCCCTTAGCCCTACCCCTCGATCAAAACAAGAATTGGGATAGCCCTTACTCTCACGTGAACGCGCAAAACTAAGGGGAAGGGGTAAGACAGAGAAATGGGATTACAGCCAAAAACATTTTTCATCAAACTACAAACTGCAATTCCATCTGGCTGTGAGCAATATGTGCACTTGATATCTTCACATTTACCATTGTGTCTGTGTGTTGATAAATATCACAGTGATGAATCATCCAGCTGTGGGATATGATTATTCCGCTGACTGTTGATTGGCCACAGAAAGGAGTGGGTGTGGCCTACTTACTTAAGATATTCTATTAAGCACTGGATTACATTACTGCTCTTTAGCAGCTGACTGACAGCTCACAAAGACTAAATGGACAAGACCTCTCGTCTCTCATGAATTATGGAGCATCCAAAACTACATATAGGGTCAGTACTATCTCAGACAGCCTTGCTAAAAGAATTTCATCCTAATATAGCATGTAGTTGATTCTTCCTGGAAATGATTTACTTTAGCAGAGTTATAACTGACTGTTGCTGCTGCTTATCAGTGAAGAGATTTTAAATAGAATGTCCTGTAGCTGGAGGAAGGGTTATCATGAATTCAGAATGCAGACTGTTTTGCATCTGTTTAGGGCACGGCATTATATACTACCCTGTAGCCTGTTTTCGAAAGGTTGCACTTCCAGGCTCGCAGAATGCTGTTGTCATGTAAATGAATAGACAAAACGCATAAAAAGTCTCAAAAAAAAAAAAAATTCTTTACCTTTACTTAATTATCTGAAGAGAGTTTTTATGCAAAATTTTTATTCAAAATAACACCCAATTAGTTGGTTTAAGTCAATAAATTTAATGTAGTATGTTATTTAAAAGCGCTATATAAATGCCTCATTCATTCATTCATTCATTTATTACGTTTGTCAAAATAAATTTTCTTAAGTGGGATCAAATAATTTTTTTTTTTAGAAATTTCCTTATCCTCTAAAAAGTCCTCTAACTGTCCAACATTACTGAACATTAAACACTGACATGTTATTTCCCAAAAAACCCATAAAAACAACACTTAATCCCTAAATTTACTCTCCTAATTCAGTCCCTTGTGAAGCATGATGGGAACTACAGATCCACTGCCCAGTTAGTTATGTCAACAAAATGATTCATGTAGTTTTTACATAAATTAAGGAAATTTCAATGTTAAGTAAATTAAGTGTGCACAACAAAATGATGTTGGTATAAAATGTCACTTTAGCTCATTTGAACAACAGGCATATATATATATATATATATATATATATATATATATATACACACACACACACACCATTTTTGTTTCCCCAAAGAACCATTTTAAGTGAACAATTCTTAATTAACATTTTATAATCTGAACCCTTTTCAAACAATGAAAAGGTTCCATGGGTTCTTTATAATACCATCAGTGCCAATAATAATGGCCCATTATATGGCCCATATATATTGCTAAACATATGTAGTTCCATGATATCTCCCAAAAAGAGGGTAAATTCATCAATTTCATGTGCTGTTACATTTCGTCTGTGTGTCTAGCTGTGGTTCCCTCAAGACAGATTGAAGAGTATGAGCGCTCACACACAATCTGCCCAGCTCTAATCCTGTTACAACCCAACACCAAATCACATTAGTGTGTGTGTGTGTGTGTGTATATGGTTTATGAGGACACAAATCTGTATAATAACATGGGTACTACAATGTGAAGGTGGTTTATGAGGACACTGCCTATGTCCCCGTAAACCAAAAGGCTTAAAAAAACATACTAAATGGTGTTTTAGATTTTTTTTAATCTAAAAATGCACAAAGTTTCTTGTAAGGGGTAGGCTTAGGTGTAGGGTTGGTGTAGGGCAATAGCACACACAGTTTGTACAGTTCAAAAACCATTTGAGAGTCCCCATAAACCACATATACCAGACTGTGTGTGTGTGTGTGATCTATCATATTTCTCTGAATTTTCTCCAAATTGTGAGTGTTTCCTCTATATACTGTAAACTGTATTATACATTTTAACCTCTATGAAGTATTGAGTTATAGTCTGAGGACAGGTTGGTGACAGTGTAATGTTATTATTTGATAATACAAAGAGGAGATAAAAGTATTTATTTTGCATTGTTGTCTCTAATTAATTTGAGTTGAAATGTTGCTATTTATCTATTTTAACTAATGGCATGTAAATGTATGGGATGTTTTGTCCAGTTTCTCAGGAATCAGTGTTATGTCCATAAACAAGCAGTTCAAGTTTCCCTGCCTTGCAAAACCCTCTGAGATGCCCTCCATACACACACACACACACACACACACTAATTACATTACAGCTCTTGGCTGTTTCTCAGCTTTCATCATGGTCTCACACCTGTTACCTAGTTTCTCTTCTGCATCTCATCCTCGTCTACTCACTCTCCTTTTCCTTCTGCTTTCTTTCAGATGGTCTTTGTTTCCATCAGCATAAAATAAATAGTCCTTATGAATTACATGATGACACCAGCACATCTGAACACAGCCCCAGACATTAGATGTGGATCTTTGATGCTTTGATCCATACAGAAGATAAATGATTCATATTTTCAAAAGATCTCAAACCTGAATCATGCACAATAGAAATGAATCCATGACCTTATGAATATCACATCCATCCATTAGTACACAGGCTTTTTAAAAATGCATTATGCAGCAGCAGGGATGAGAGAGAGAGGTGGGGGGCATTTAGGGAAGAATGTGAAGCAGAGTAGCTTTATTTAATTTAAAATAAAATTACATATTGCCTGTTTCCTGTGATTCATTCAAATTATAGTTATTTATTTTAATTATGTTGTTATTTGTATTGCCATTACTAGAAACCCTTTTTGTGTGTGTGTGTGTGTGTGTGTGTGTGTGTGTGTGTGTGCATATTGAGGCTTTGTGAACATAATTTAATGAGAAAATGTAACTAATTTACGATGTCATGCAATTCGTAAATATTTTCGGTTTTTGCGAATTGGTGGCTAATTCTTACAATTTGAACAATTTAATTTGTACGTTTTTCGTATGACTGACGGTGAGGTTTAGGGGTGGACTTTCATGATTCAATGATTGACTGTTCAGAATCTTTTTTTTTCCTTCATATTTAAATTTTTTATTATTATATTATTTTACAAAAATATCTATAATAATTGATAATTCATATAAATGTATACTTTTTCCTCAGTGTTTTAAATCCAATTTCAATTGTTCAGTTTGTCTATTTTCTGTGCTGTTTTAAAACTTACTTTTAAGCTGTCTGAATTCAATTCAATTGAAACAGGACATTAATAACTTGCTTTTAAAAAACGGAGAGAGACAGAGATGCATAGAGAGGACAGAATCTAAAGCAGAGAAACAGAAAAAGCAGAGGAGAGAGAAAGAGTGCAAGGAGAGAGAAAATGTGTGTGTGTGTGTGTGTGTGTGTGTGTGTGTGCGTGCGTGCGCGAGAGGGGCTGGAGGATGTAGATTTCTGTTGCATCCTAAACTATTCCTCCAGTCAGCACGAGCCCTAGTGTGTGTGTGTGTGTGTGTGTGTGGTGCTTCACAGGGCGTTAATGTCTTTGTGTGCCTCTCTCTCTCTCTCTCTCTCTCTCTCTCTGCGCTGCAGTGGGGGAGTTTATTCAGCGGCTCACACGAGGGGACGAGACAGCAGCAACCTCCCCTCACCTGCCTGCTCGCCCCTCTCCCATCCTCCTTTCCTCCATCACAGAGATGCTGCTCTGAACAGGACCGGAAATTCATCCCAAAGCTGGAGGAGCTGATCCATATTGGTGGCTTTTTTCCATAAAGACTGCTTAAGGATTTTTCGGGACAAGAAACATGCCAGTATGGATTACTCAAATCCTGGCCAAACAAAAGGACGCAACACTCTTGGGAGGAAGAAGAGAGAGAAAGAGGGATGACACGCCTCTCCCTCATACCTGACTTTCTTTCTTTGAGAGTCTGATGCTCTTCTCTTTTTTTTTCTCACGTCCCAACGGCTTTGTCACACTTGTGGCGACTGAAGGGTGTGTTTATGTAGGATGCTGTCTAGTTGAGGAATACTTTTGAGACTGTTGCGCTATTTATTAATTTTTTTCCTGAAATCTTTCCCTCTAAGTCTCGCACAAACTCTCTGAGGTTGTTTCAGGTGAAATACGGCAATCTTCTGTGTTTGCATGAGTGTGTGTGGTAACATTTGACCCGTCTGTGTATGTGGGCGGACGAGGGCGACGCCTGTTAGCGTCTCAGAGCGCGCTCAGTCTGTCTGGCACGTTACTGCAGCATGAATGGCTAGCCTGCAATCTCAAACAGCAGGGTGCGTGAAACAACACCGGCCCTTTGACAGTTTAATGAGGTTAAAGCTGTCCGCCGTCTTGAAGCGTGTTCATGTCAGAAACTGTTTGGTTTGAGAGCCAACATTTGGACAAATAGTTCTGTAGTTCAATAATGAGCAGTGCTTAAGTCAAAGCTTTTTTTGGTGATAGTTTTGGAATTTTCCTCAGAAACTAAGCAAGAAGGGATGAGAAAGTGTGAAGTAGACAGAAGGAGGAAAGAAAAAGCTAAGTACAACAGCTAAGAACAACTAGCTACACACTGCTTCTTTTGTAAAGACTGCTGCCTCAGATTTGAGCACGCAATTGGATGAAGATTTATATGCACCTTTGGACAACTCAGCTTTCTAACAAAGTGTGCTCGCAGAACCACAAAGCGTTTGTTAAACCGAATGTCTGATAATTACATTTCGCAACCCACTGAGCTCCAAAGGCACCCAACTGGTATCTTATTAAGAAAGATATTGATTTCTATGTGACAGAGCGCCAGTGATCACTATTAAGGGCTTGTGTTATTTAATTGAATTTTCCGTCATTGATATAAATTTTAGCTGTTGAGGAATTGGGTTAATAATAACTGTGATGTACAGAGCTTTACTACAAAATAAATATAAATGCATAATAGTTGTTCTTTTTAGAAACAAAATTCAATGTATATGAAGCCGCTCCTTCGAATGTATCCTGCTTAGTTGGATCTGGTGGCGTTTGGTGTCCTGAGCGAGTATAAAGTGTCACAGATGGGCGGCCAGTCGAGTGAAGGATGTTTGCTGTTGTTCGCACCTAAGCAGAAGCGTTTAACAAGTGTATGTAGGAGTGCGTGGGATTGAATTTTCCTCAAGCGTACTGACTCTTTCACCTCGCGCTTTCATGTGCAACCAGTTTTCACCAATTCATCCAGTGTGAAACACGCATGTTTATCCGACTGAATGCGATGCACGCTACACAGTTCAGAGTCTTCGAGAGATGAGACACTGACAAGAAACACCTACGTGAATATAGAAACTCAAGCAGAAGTTCAAAGCGAAAAGCTACCAGTGAAAGCGGAACAGGTGGAAAAGCACAAAGCCAAAGTGAGGCACGTGAAATCGTTCTGTATGGATATGTGAAGGCGTTAAGCAGTCAAACTCTTCTTCGGTATCCACAGCAGTTGATCTAATCTGGGAGAGAATCATGGATCTCGCTGTGAGGAGGAAATCTGCGGACGGAAATCAGTAGCTAGAGTCAAGAATTTCTTCCACAGTTTAGTTCGAAATGAAAACACCTGACGTTTATGAGGGCTTCGTGTTTTGATAAAATACACTGTTTTGACCAGTTGTTGTGTTTTATTTTCCATCAAAAACTTTGGCAGTTAAGAACTTGGAATTGAACTGACGTTTCTTGGAAGCAAAAACCTGAAACAAAGCCACAGATTTCACCAAATACTGTGAGGCAAAATTATTTTTTGTTCTTGGAATGCTCCTCCTTGTTGGTCTCTCTTGACCAAACATTCAATCTCTCCAATTATCCTTCCACCGCTTTGGAATAAAACATTGAATGTCGCACAGCCATGTACATGCAGCATTTACTGATTTAGGAGTAATTTGGATGTAGTCCCAGAAAAGCGCTGGTGGAAGTGGCCTTGATTAAAAGCGTGAGAGCAAGCACAGAAGTGTAATTTCATGCTGAATTCCCTGAATTAAGCATATCAATGGGGACAGAAACAGAAGAAGTGCTGTACTACAACATTTCACATCAAGCACAAATTGACTTTTTTACATACTGGAATTCATTTGTTTTCACGCTCCACAACAGACTTGAGATATGACAGTTTGGATTTCTTCTGTTTTTTAGTTAGGTAGGATGAAATGGACTGTTTGAAAAGCAGAAAAACTGACATTTTTTAAAGACTTGTGCATGTGTCTCTGAACCAGAAATGCGTTGAACTCAGCAGTTCTCCTACTGTGAACCCGAGTACGTTTGTTAAACTCGTTGGATTGCGAAAGCTAACCGAACTGTCTGTGGGGATCTGGGATATGCTGCTTGGCTGAAGTAGCACAGCAGTTGCTCTGAGTAGGTGATCTGAGCGGGTTCGTGGCCTGAAGGTGTGCGGGGTCAGACGTCAGGATGGGGTGTAACATGTGTGTGGTGCAGAAGCCCGAGGAGCAGTACAGGGTCATGTTCCAGGTAAGAATCAAACCCAAAGCTGTTTCCTATCTGTCCATATTCCTACTGACTGAGGGGTAGCAACTTGCTCTGAATGGCCTGATACACACATCAACAAAAATTTTTCTCCTTCCACTTTTTTTTGATCATATATAGTTTTTTCAGTCTTAGCTTATTGCTAATACATAGGGATCTAAGGCTATGTTTGCCCACATGTGACTGAGATCTGTTTTTCTCATGACTGAGTGAACCGCACAAACCACATGGAATATGATCTTTTCAATTCTGATTTG
The DNA here is from genome assembly GCF_012432095.1 of Onychostoma macrolepis. NCBI lineage: Eukaryota > Metazoa > Chordata > Actinopteri > Cypriniformes > Cyprinidae > Onychostoma > Onychostoma macrolepis. The sequence goes on along the minus strand of NC_081177.1, from coordinate 25,411,846 downwards.
TGCCACTTCCATATTTGGTACTAAATCTGATACAGGTCAGATGATTTCCAATGCGACCACAGTCTGAACAGTCATGTTGGAATTCATGCGACTTTTATGTCACTCTAGATCAACATGCGTCACGATTCACTTCGAAGATTTTACATAAGTTCTATCATGATAACTCTCTGAAGATTTTAACATGGTAATGGGTATGACAATGACTATGTTTACATGCGCACGAATAATGTGATTATTTCCAATAATCAGAGTAAGGACTTAATTCTATTATGATGTTTACATGTCAAGAGCAAAGCTCTTCACTCCTGTTTACATGCAATGTCCATTATTCTTATTATTCGCTAAGAATTGTGGCAAATTTATTTTTACTGCCACTATTCACATACCCCACTGCACAGCACAAATGATGGACTCAAAAACACTTTTGTATGGTTGTATTCCATGCGTTTTTGGCATCATAGAAATGTGATGGCAATTAGTTTGCTTACGCTGCCGATGCGTTCTACTTGCCGTTTCTGGATGAGGGTAAGGAACAGAGAGACTAGTGGAAGCAAGTTGTGCTTTCCCCTAATGCTTTCTTCCCCGCCATCATTTCTAATCTGCGTATTATTACAGGTGCGTGTCACGTCATTCATGTATGTCACAAGCACATGCACACTTTGGTCAAAGCGGCAATACTGTGATTAAGGTGTTAACATGCCTGTATATTTCGATTAAAATTGGCATACGCTATGTTAATACGATTATGCTTGCTGCGATTAATAGCTTAATCAGATTATTTAGATCGAAGTATTCCGTTCACATGAGGTAAAGTTTAATCGCAATATTGTCAAAATCTCATTATAATCAAATTAAGAAGGTGCATGTAAACGCACTGAATGTTAATGTATTTGGTCTTGGCAGAATAGATCTGCTACGCTGCTGCTGCTGAATTGCTGCTGCTGTTGGTTACTGCTGTAGTTGTAGATTATTGCTGCTGCTGCAAGCAATTACAGGAACTTGCTCCTGCCAGTGCATACGGCGATACGGTGCTGTGAGTATTTAAGACATACTGCTGCTGCACAAATAGCATGTAATAACCCATGGCAGATCGATACAGGTGGAGCTGGGGAAGGTGGAGGGTTTCATAGGAACTCTGAAGGCGCGCTGGAAAATGCTCAAGTGGATGCTAACCAGCCATTTAAATGTAAAGCAGCAAGCTCATTGGCTGTGTATGCAACATGAACCAATCAGCTTGTGCCAAGACGTTTAACGCTGTGAATATCATCAGTTACGTTAAGAACACATCACCCTGTGCCATCTAGTTTCATGAAAGAACTAGGCATTTATCAAGACAGTTGTGAAAGGTAGTCAGTGGAAGTACAGTGATGTGTCAGAACTCATAAGTATTACAATGATAACTCTATATACAAGCAAAACATGAGGACTTGTATTATAAAAGTTTCAAAATTGTCTTTATTTTTCATATTGCCTGTGTATAATTTCACTGGTTCTGCAGCTTACTTTATGTCCTCCGTGTTTACTTCCGTATGACAGCACTGTGTGCAAGTGTTGCCAAGTCCCCAGTTTTCCCGTGAAATTGGGATGCTTTTTTCACTGTTGCCGTGGGTTTCTCACCAGTGAGAAAACATTACAGTACAAAGCGTATAATATTACAATAATACGGAACGCGCTGATGACTTATCATGTTTGTGCAAACAGGCTGCGCAGAGGTTTGCTAATACATATTTTGATGTTTGTCGGACCGAACATTTTAATTGGTCAAACATTTTATGCTCCTACACCTTCCACAGAATATATAAATAAATTTAGACCACTTAACTTAGTGATTGCTATTGGGATGTGAAGAGACTTTCAGCCAGCATAACAAAAAATGTTTTTGAACCAGATCACCTACCCTGCCTTTAATTGTAAATAACATGCAATTAAGTGTCTAAAAACATTACATTTAATTCATACTTAAGAATATTCTTTTGAAGCATATTATTTTTATGGAATGAGTACTCTTTTTGAAACTACTGTATGGTAAAGTCAGTCGAGCCAGTCAATTTGGTCAGTCAGACTTAAAACACATTTCAGCTTTTCTATGGTAAACCTACAAATTCATGTGAATTACTTATAAAGGCTGCGCTACATCTATGTCTTTGCTTTGTTAAACTTGGCAATAACGCACTGTAAACATTTTTGTCAATGTGAACATTATTATTATATGTAAAAATATACTTGAGTAACTTTTAGTAAGGCACCCCGGTTTCATTGCAAAAAACGCCCACTATGAACAGCCTTTAGTGTGATATTTGCAGTCTCTCATAATCATGTCCCCACAGGTTTTTTATTCTCTGTCTGTGTCTGTGTTTTCTCCTGTTTGTTTGTTTGTCTTATGAGATTTAATGAGCTTTAATGAGCTTTATTAGCCCGGCTTCCTACAAGTATCAACACATCCAAGCCAATCAAAAAATTTCATTTTCAGACAACTTCATGGAAGTAGCAAACATTTCTCTGTGGCTTTGACTTACAACTCTTTTGGGCTGTTAAATATTTTATTTGGGTAATAAAAAATACACAACAAAGACTAGCAATGAACTTTTGAATCATAGCTGGTGTCAGAAACCATAGGGATGACTTTGAGGAAAGCCATTGCTATAGTATGTGCTTTTCTGATTGCAATTCATTAGCATTTTTATAAATGATTATGTTTGGAAGTACCTTTAAATGAAAACTGTATTGCTACAGTACATCCAGAGAATTTATGCTCAATTTATGTGCTAGGTGGCAACTTGCATGTATCATCCATAGAAAGTCTTGTCGATAAGAGACCACCAATACTAATAAAGCCAATTAGCAGAACAGCCCAACCTTTAGCGTTAACAAGCTGCAGAGAGAAATAGAGAGAGAGAGAGAAGTGTGCAACCATCTAATTACCAACATCATAATTATTTAAGCATACAGATTATTGATTGATACCAGAGGAGGACAAATATCCAGTGTGGTATTTACAGAGAGCTAAGTGCTGTTTTCATATAGCATGGTTTTATATATATATATATAAGAAAGAGAGCGTCTAAATCTCCATGTGGAAAACTGCTTTTTCAAAGGCACAAAATAATAAAAATGATAATTATGTGTAATTTATTTGATGGGGGGGGGGGAAACACACTTTTATACCAGCAAACCCAACTAATAAGCTATGTATAAATATATAGGGAAATAAATCATCATATCTGATGCTGCTATTATTGTGGCTGTTTTGAGCAATATGTTGTCTGCAGTGCTCGAACCAGCAGCTATTTTTCCTGGGAAATTGGCAAAAAGGTCTAAATCCATAATGGACCTGCATCTGGCAGAGAGATGAGAAAATTAGCTTTGGTTATGCCATTCGACAAAGGTCAAAATAAATGAGGAAGAGTGTTGTGAAAAATACAACATCATAATAACATGCATTCTTCTCAGAGGTCAACTGAGTTAAGAAAAGCAGTAGGTAATTTGCTCTGAATTTTTTTCCAGAGGTTCTGTGAAAAACGCAGTCATGTTCAATTCAGACGAGATTGAAATCACAAATTGCATTTGTGAAAGACAAATTTACCTGACCTTCATTGGGGAAACTAGTCCCGTCTGAATAGAGCTTTTCTCCCTAATAACATTCAGTGCAGACTGCAAACTTACATGAGGAAAAAAAAAAGAAATCTTTGCTGGTGGCAAGTGACCAATTACCCTACTTGCTTGCGTACTTGTGCACATTACTAGTCTTGTGGTAAAAAACCTCATACCTACAAATTAATCCACAGTGGAAAAAATAACTTTTAATACTATGTTCTTGCATTAACAAAATAAATCAATAAATATAATTGCTAGGTACAATGTACTTAGTGTGTTCATGTTATATTGCAAAACACTATTGCTGCTATTGAGGTGGGATACGGGTAAGGTTAGGGCCAGCTTAGGTGGTATGGCTAGGTTTAAGGAGGGTAGTGGTAGGGTCAACAGTGAAATTATAGTTATAATTACATAAATTTATTACAAAATTAAATACATACAAGTACAAGGTAAAAACATGTACACAATTAAGTATATTGTATCAAATGATTAGTTTAAATGTTAGTACATAGTAGTTAAATACTCTTAACATAAATCTGAAAATTTGCCTCCTCTCTGCAAGGACATTACTTGTGTAATGACTTCAGTTGTTAAAATGACTCTATATCACTCGCAAATACATGTATTAAATACATATTGGGCCAGATTTACTAAACAGGCCAAATTAGCGTGAGAGTGCAATTCCAAAACAGTGCCGATGGGCTTGGAAATTTCTGCGGGTGATTTACTGAACACCGACGCACCGTCGCATTTCCATAATGACGCAATTTACCAAGCGCAACGCAAATTAGCGTAAGGATATGTTCGGATTCAGATAATGTGTTCTTCTGGCATTCCAAATAAATTAATACATGTCGAAAAAAAATTCTGTCTCTTCTACCACGTGCTCTCTGTTCTCTGCGGTGCCTCTCCTAGCAACAATAATTGTAGCCATTTCAAGCGCAAAATACTTTAAGCCATGCTTTTAGGGCCGTTAAATAATGGTGCAAATACCAGTAGTAAATCGCGTTGCGTGATTTATTTAAATACTCTCCTCCCATAAATGTTGCGTCTGAAAGGGAAACTCCTACAAATGCATATTCAATAAGGTCAGACGCAAAAATAACTGTGTCCACGCCTTTTCAGCGCTAATTCTTAACTGCGCGTCTTTGGCGCAAACTGATAGTAAATCTGGCCCATTGTGATGTTCATTTGAGCGAAATGTATTGTAAATAATAATTTAAAAAATGTAAAGCGGCCACTTGCTTCTGTTCATCTGTTGTTGATTGGATGGTGGCAGATCTGATTGTGAACTTGCAGCCAATTGTAAGAAGGGGGGTGGTTTAATTGGATTAATTTATTGGAGAGGTCCTGTGATACTTTACCAGAGAGAAGTTGACATTTTGATTAACAAAAGAAAATGAAACGCATACATGGATGAACTGTTCACAATAAGATAGATAACATGTTTTTAGAAAATAGATAGTGAACATTAAAAAGTAAGCTAAAAAGTGACGCAAATGATACATATTCCAGGTCACTTACTGTTCAGGCTTCTGCTTAAACCAGTGACCCCTGAAAACAGAACGAGTGTGTGATGCATGAGGATGATGACAGGATAGGAAGAATGAGAGGAATACATTACACCAAAGAGCTGTTTGGACTCCATTACCGCTGGAGTCGGATGGAGGGAGGAGTGATAAAAAGGTGAGCTGTAGGATAGAGAGATGAAAGATGGATAGATAGCTTTTTTTCTTCAGCTGTTTGCCCTTATGTGACGACAGTAATTGATTTCTACGCATCACAGAGCAGGAATGAATTGGTGGACCTTAGTGGTTCCTCAGGACCCGGCCGCGCCGTCCAGGGCAGTGCCTGACCGTAACTCTCACAGTCTCCGTCGAGTTTAATCTCAGTTTCATTTCACTTCAATTTCCAGATCTATCATTTGTTTGGACTTATTACTTGTCAAAGAAATGACGCATGATCAAATGTCAACTCTCAATGTCTCCACGACTCACAAGACTGAGCCAAATGCACTGATTGAAAAGATATAACTGCATGACAGACAGATTATATTTTCAGTTAATTAATAAAATACCAGTGCTTGCAACAAAGCAAAAAATAGTTGTGACACTTTTTAAGGCAGCAGTATGTATAAACAGATGCAAGAAAAAAAAGTATTACAATGGAATTTCTGCTTATATTTAGATTATGAATAGCGTTAATATTTAGTGTGCAAATGTTAAATTAAATGTAGTGCTTCCATTTATGCACTATAAAACAATTTAACACACACACACACACACAGATGATTCATATTCTCAGAAATAAGACCATCCAAGCAGTTCACAACAAAACATATTTTCCTAGTCTATTGCTGTGTTCAATGTCTTTGACCGTCTTTCCTGGGATCCACGTTGCCGAAAGACCCTGCTAATTAAGCTTAATTAGGAGATTTTATTCCCTTTAATCCATCCAATTACAGAAATTGCGAGTTGTGCTGTACATGTGAAGTGGAACTGTAACCATAATGATTTGATCCATCATGCCCTGTGCTCTTTTACCTCAACCAAGCTAATGTTAATTAAATCACTTACCCTTATTTATTTAGTTTGGCCAGTTTGTTTGCTTTTGTGGTCTGTTGTCTGTAGTATTAAACAAGCTTACCATGATGAAAGGCTTAGGCCTGGGGTTGGTCATTTCCCTCATATAATTACACTACCATTAAATGGGGACAGTGAGATTTTATATATGAAATACTTTAATTCAGCAAGGATTCATTAAATTGCACAAAAGTCAGTAAAGACTATATATTTATATTTCAGAATGCTGTGAATGTGGCTCTTTACATCCATAAAATGATATATAAAAAAATGGATCAGGTTCCACAAAAATATGTTGTCAACATTGATACAACAATAATTGTTTCTTGAGCTGCAAATCTGCATATTAGAATGATTACTGAAGGATCATGTGACACTGAAGACTGGAGTAATGATGATGAAAATGTAGCTTTGATCACAGGAATAAATTATACTTTATGTTATAATAAAATAGAAAACTAGATTGTAATCATATATCATAATATTACTGTTTTTTACTGGATTTTTAAACAAATAAATGCAGCCTTGGTGAGACTAAAATCTTACAGACCTCAAACTTTTGAACAGTAATGCAATTACTTTTTAAAGGGGTACTTAATTAGTGTTAGAGAAGATAAAACATTGCTATTAATTTTACACATTTTGTAAAGAAATGCACAACATGAATTTGGTGGCTGATGCTGGTTTGTGAAGCTCTTTAATGTGCATGTGGCTCAGTTTGCGCACTAATGTTACCCTGTGGTTAACTAAAGCTCATTGTACCAGTTTCTGCTGTCACTGATGTGTATGATTTCACAACACAGTCATTTCATCTGAGGAATATGACAGCTCTTTGAGAAGGTGATAGCTAGAAACTAAAAGATTTAAGCCCAGTCCCGCTTTTCCCATTTGTTTATTCTTGTTTCAGTATGAGTTATTCTATTCTCAAAGACAACAATTTATTTATTCTTGATATTGCACAGGAGTTGAAGAAATATGAAAATTGTCATCATTTGCTCACCCTCATGTCATTCTAAACCCATGCGACTTCTTTACTGGAACACAATAGAAGTTTTTAAGAATGTTCACAGTGCCATTTTCAAGACATTTAGCCACCAAGGACTGTCAAGACCCCAAAATAACAAACAAACACGCAAGTAAATAAATAAATAAAGCCATACAGGTTGCTTCAAATGGCTTCTGTGCTGTATGCTTAAGTTAAATTTATGCTGTAGCTTCGATTTGAGAAAAACTTTAATTTATTTTTGTTAAAAAACAAACAAACTTGTCATTATGTGTTTTACACCATATGTGCAAAGTGCAAATATGATTTGAGAACTGACAATTTTTGTGTCTTTCTCAGTTAGATCTATCACATGGGGCTTCTGTAGACCTGGAATCTAGCACACGTCATATGGAGCACACTTTTATTATGCTTTTATATGGCTATTTTTGAGTCTTAAGAATCACTGATTTCTATATGCTTTTACTGTATGGAAAAGAGCAGCATGGACATTCTTAAAAACATCTTATTTTGTGTTAAACCAAAAAAAAATATATATTCTGTCATCATTTACTACAGAGCCCCTAAAGGGATATTGGCAAAAAAAAAAGACTATCGCGTGCGCACGAGAAACTTTCGCGTGGGAACGAGAAACTATCGCGTGCGCACGAGAAACTTTTTTGAGTTTAGGCATTACAGTTTCCGGTTGCATCACTTCTGCCATCTTACAAAGAAGAAAACAAGAGCTTTTATACTGTAGCTACCAATCCTTCTAGACCTCAAAATGCGTTTTAAATGTCAGAATCAGAAAGAGCTTTATTGTCAAGTGTGTTTACACACAAAAACACAAGAAATTCGTCTTGGTGACAGGAGCATCCAGTGGAGAAAGTACAGAGAGAGTGTAGTCATGCATATAATTTAAGGTAATAGAATGAAATATAAGGCTAATAATAAACAGAATAGACAATGTATTAAAAAACAATGACTATGGTAATAAAAATATAGATAAAATAGAATTATGAACGTGCAAATGTTTTAGGTTATGTACAACATATAGAGAAAATAGAAAGAATTATGAATGTGCTATTTTACAGATGAAAAGTTTTGAGAAGTTATGTACAGATGGACAGTCCTAAGATGTTAGGCTATGTATTGTTCAGGTGGAAAATAGCCTGACGGAAAAAGCTGTTCTTATGCTGTTCAGTGATGATTTATCTGTGTCCGAATGCAAGAACAGAAACAATGTTTTAGTATTGAAGGCCAAAATAGATCTCAATTAGGCTAATTCATGAACATGCATGCTCTTGTTTTCTTCTTTGTAAGATGGCAGAAGTGATGCAACCGGAAACTGTAATGCCTGAGCTCAAAAAAAGTTTTCGTGCGCACGCGAAAGTCTCCTTTTTTTTTTTCTTTTTTTTTTTTGCCAATGTCCCTTTAGGGGCTCAGTAATTTACTAATATCATTCAAATCTGTTTTTTTTTTATTTTTTATTTTTTTAAGTGAGCAAAGAATTATGAACTATTTAAAAAATTTTCAAATGTAAATACAAATTATATTTCAGTGTCATCTTACAAAATCCATTTTGATTCTCTAAACGTGACCTTGCTGTCTTTCCAATATATACCTCAAAGCCATTTCCACATTGCGGATATGATAACATGGAAATGAGCATCAGAGACATCAGAGAAAAGATCCACACACAAATCCTGACAAAGGAGGAAAGTGTGTTTATCTGATGTGGGTGTTCGGTGCTTCTTCAATACACTGAGGCACATGTGTAGCTTCCTTTCCACTGGCAAAACCAACCGCAGAATAAACACCATCAATCTGCCCAACACACTAGCGCTATCCAGCACCCCATCAATCATTCTGAGCGCCCCTTCCTCTCTCTCTCTCTCTCTCTCTGAGCTGCATTGCAATGGGATGCTGTAACTATGGCAACCAGACTCATTAAGCAAGCAAAATGAGTCGTCTTACACTGGTTTTTGAATAGTTTCATTAGTATTAATGAACATATGGCACAGATAAGTGATCAAAGAATCACTCTGCCTCCATCTAACACGCACACAGCTCCACACCTCCGCTCGGCCACACCCTTTCTTTCTGTCTGTCTGTCTCGTCGTGCCAGACGTATCCTCACATCTCATCTTCTCTCTTACTAGACCTATCAAAAGGGTTTTCTTTAAAGTTACATGAATTTTTTATTAGCAAGATGTTCACCTCTAGTTAGTGGTGCCCGATGAAGTGTAGAGTAGCAGCAGAAAGCTACCCGTTAGCATTCCCATTCTTCTCAGGGGCAGTTGCTGAACCGTTGCAATACCTTCCAGAAATATTCCCTTTTAAATCTGCTGTCTTTACCCATCACTGGATAAAAACTACCTAATCTGTAAGTGCCATGTGAATAATGATTCTAGAGCCAGACAAAATTTATACTATGATGAAACATTATGTTGTAAGATTTCCAAATGGCCTTTCATAAAAATGCTTTTCAAAACTAGATTGAGTGGTTATGGTATCTACCATCAGGGGTTAACTGGGCCATGCTAACTTAATGCTGTTTGCTAAATCAAGCAAACAGCACAAACTTACTATTGCTCATGCTAAGAGTTAGTAGTTTGAACAAACACCTTTAAAGGCCCTGATATACTCAAGGTGAATTAGATTTTTGTTATTTGCTCAGGGGTTAAAGGAAGTTTGAAATAAATGAGGAATGGTTTACTGCTAGCAAACATTCCAATGCTGCCCACAATGCTGAGAGCGGTGTTTAGATGAATAAGTAAATATGTGCTGTGCGCTTTTCTCTCAGTAAAGAAATAAACATGACAAAAATGACAGTGGTGAGAAAACAGCAGTTAAGAAAGCACCAGATCATAGCAATGTGGACACGTTTGCACCAGATCTGCAATTCGGCACTCCATTAAAGTCCAGTCTCGTTTGTTTATGAATCACTTTATATGACAGGTTTAAAGCAAGCAGCTTTACAGTATTAAACATGAAAAAAACTGTTACTTTCAAAGTTCAATTTCTACTAGAAAAGATTTCCACATCAAAGGCAGAGCCTCAGAACCACACTTATCTATTGCATAATCAACACTGACCTTTGGTAGTCTGAAGGTGTTTTTCAGCCAGGGAGAACTTTTCCAGAAAGTTCGTTTTGGCAAGCTGTTTAAAAAAATCCCTAAAACAAACTCCAAACAAACTTTAATATTATCTCACTATGTCACTATTTCATTCTTTTGATTTTGCTTCTGTGCTGGCGAGCTGTTCTAACCAAATTTGATCACACCTGGTTTTTCTTCAAATAGCTTGAAGTATATCAGACCTTTAACCTACGTATTAAACTTTGAATGAAACCTCAAATCACACAGCTTCTATGGAGAGATGTAACATTATTTGTCTAAGCAATTAAGACTTAATCAGACTTAAGTACAGTTCCATTTTAACATGAACGCTTAGCGTATGTGTGCAGTCAAATGGAGTATACTTTAAAATGCCTTTTAAAGTACATTCCATTTGTGACCCTGGACCACAAAACCAGTCTTAAGTGTCAATTGTTCGAAATTGAGATGTATACATAATCTGAAAGCTGAATAAATAAGCTTCCCATTAATGTATGGTTTGTTAGGATATGGCAATATTTGGCTGAGATACAACTATTTGAAAATCTGGAATCCGAGGGTGCAAAAAAAATCGTGTCGGTTACGTTCGTAACCCTCGTTCCCTGATGGAGGGAACGGAGACGTTACGTCGTGACGACATAGGGGATTTACTTGGGAGCCCCAATCATCTCTGACTTAAGAGAAAACGCCAATGAATATTGGCTAGTGGATTTTGCATACCTGCGCCACTCCCCGTGCACACGAGTATAAATAAGTGGCAGGTGCATCCACTCATTAGGTTTTACGCTGAGGAGCCGAGAACGAGTCCCTGGCAACCAGCGATGGTTCGAGATTCTGGCATGGGGACATAACGTCTCCGTTCCTCCGTCAGGGAACGAGGGTTACGTCACGTAACCGAGGCGTTCCTATCTGTCGGTCACTACGAGTTATGTCGTGACGACATAGGGGTCCTATGGAAAGCGCCACAACCTGAACCCCGTCACAACCTTGTGGCATGCAGATGCTGACAAGCGAGCACGTGACAGACAAATGCCATGCGAAAGGTCGCAACCTTCCCATCGCCCCAGTGCAAATTCGCTAACTCTGCTCGTGGCAGAGAAGCTAGCGCGGGTAGTGACAGAGGGAGCCTCTCCCATCCCCGTGAGGAGAGAGAGGCGCGATCGCAGCGCTGCCATGGTTACACGCTCAGAGCGAACACATAAACCATCCACGAACGCAGCTTCAGCGCGCTGGATGCCCAGACACTGAAGACAACGATCATGGCCGTGGACAAAGGATAAGTTTTGATATGTTTACGGTAAGAAATTTACAAAATATCTTCATGGAACATGATCTTTACTTACAGTAATATCCTAATGATTTCTGGCATAAAAGAAAAATCGATAATTTTACCCATACAATGTATTTTTGGCTATTGCTACAAATATACCCCAGCGACTTAAGACTGGTTTTGTGGTCCAGGGTCACATTTGATACTGTGCGTGAACACAGCCACTCGACAAATGTCCACTAGAAAGTTTCCTGCTTGTCCAGTGTCTGCACTATTTCTCTCCAGAGGTTATGAGCAATTAAAATGTCTTTGTACTCGTTTAAACTAAGTATCTCTGAACTCCTCACAGAAGCGCTCATCAACTTGTGCATCTATTGCTGCTGTGGTCTTGAGCAAATCGATGCTTTTATTTTTTCTCATAAATTTCTTTTTTGGCTGAAATATCAAGATGTATGCATAAGTTAAGCATACAGAGTACAGATGGCAAGAAAAATCTGGCTACACCTATACATTTATACGGTTACTGTTGAGGAAATTTACTTTGCACACCTTATGCATACTCTAGTGTACATGTAAAAAAACAAAGTATACCTTTTAGTCTTTACAGTTTCAGCCTGGCAGCTGATAAAAGAACAAAATGACATAGAAAGGCAAATCAGAATATTGACTCTTGATTTAGGCCACTAAGCTCCAAGCAAAAGCAGAGAAACATGCTAAAACACTCAGCAATTCTTAACACTGCATAGCAATTAACACCCTATCAATGTGGTGTGACTTCTGCACCACTCATATTTTCCTCAGAAAATGTAAAAGTCAACTTGGAGCTGTTTCAACCTTTTGCATAATTTAGGTGTAAGGGATCTCCCAGACTTCTGAACACACACAGACGGCACATTTGTTTCAGATCATATCACAGGAGCGTGTTAATGAGGGTTCAGCACTATGTGTGTCTAATTAATCCCAGTGGAATTAATCGTCAGGGGAGGGATCAAGATCTACTCAATATGGAAATGAGTGTCAACAGTGAGTTCATCCTTCACCTCATCAGTATGTGCACCAACAGGTGTATCAGACATGTGGGTATGTGCAGGAAAAATGAGAGGGTCAGAGGTCAAGTCAAAGGACTGCAATACAGATTATCTATGTGCAATAAGTTATGAACCTGCTCAAGATAATAGCCCTTCTCCAAAACAGAGAAAAAAATAATTCAATATAGTGGGTGAGCATGAATGTTAATGTAAATATATTCATTCAATAAGAGTTTAATTTTACAACAGAATCACATTGTTAGTTTAAAAACATGCTTAAGGCAAAAACCAACCCAGGCTTATTGAAAAACATGTGCTAGTGGCAAAATTTGTGCAAAATGATGTTACATTGCTTTATTTTTTATTTTTACCAGCAAGTAAAATGTCAAGCGAGTGGCGCTAAGAGGACAGTAGGTTTTAAACAAAACAGATGATTGTGAATGTGGCAATATTTTACGTTGGTCGTTGTACGCATTGCAGAAGTTAGGAAATGAAATGTCTGGAGAATTGCGCTAAAATTCTCTATAATGTACAGCCCACACTAAACCCTACCCTAAACAATAGTGTTAACAAAAGCAATCTGGAGATAAAAAAGCATTTGCTGCAGCAACCATGTTATTTTACCTTACTTCTACAAGTCTTTGAGTTGTTTATAGAGTGTCGTAATTTCTGTTTTAATGGACTGGTACCCAAGAGCTCCACATCTAAAATGCAATGGTGTACGAGGTGCGCTACCAAGCAAGTTTACTATGTCAGAAAAGCCATACATACGGAGCTCATCATACAATGAAATTAGTTTACAATTCATGCGCTATGGTTAGTGTTTTGAGGTCATATCTTAGTGTTGTGCACGGAACTGTGTGATTGTGAGTCTTTAATAATCAATTGTCTGCACCTGTAATCATAATTTTAGAGAACAACAATGAAAGTCGTTATTGGCGCCAGTAGCCTCGTGGGTAGCGTGCAGACATATAGCGCCGTTGTATATTGGGCATCCTGAGTTCGAATCCCGGCTTGCAAACCTTTCCTGATCCCCTGCCCCTGCCACTTCACTTCCTGTCTACAATACTGTTCTGTCCTAATAAAAAAGGCAAAAATGAGCTTAGATTGCCATACACTATTGGAATCAACTATTTTATTCAAATCTCTCAGGGAGCGATTTTCTCCTCCCCAGGGAGCTCACTTATCAAGATCGTATTTGCTATTTCTATATTATAAGATTCGTATTTGCTGCAAACAAGGTTAGGGTTAGGTTTCTGCAAGACCCCAAATAAACAGTCCCATGATAACCATTTAGTCAGGCCCCTATATTTGTGTGAGACGTATCGGTGATTTTGTTAACATGGTTTCTACATTTGTATAATGTTCCAAAGCTCATTTGGTTTTCAAACAAAGTAATGTTTTAGATATCAAAGAGAAAGAAATACTGAGAGATGCAGACTAAACAGCAGAGATGTTTAGACTCCCTCATGTGCTGAGAGACTACAAAATGAAACATTGAATCTCCGTTCAAACAAAAGCTGATTGCACAAACAACGCCTGCTGTAAAATTATCCAATTGGTTTGTTTTTCAAGAGGTTTTCGTACATAACTTTGTATTTCATTTGAATAAATCCATAGCAGCAGGCCCACAGTAGGAAAGGATTGCTCCGCTTCATGGCGCTTCAGCAGATATGTATTCCCTTGACAAACTGCCTGCAGAGTATGATATGAGTTCTGCATAGTTAATTTTTACATACAAAACAGCCACAGCTTTCAAGTATATGCTGCATGGGTAATAAAAAAAAAAGAGAGCATTAAATCATTAATCTCAAATAGTTTACCAGCTGCTTTCTACATTAGAATGGAAGTAAATAAAAAGACAGAAAGCATGCATGTATTTTTAATGTCCAGACCAATGCTCTAGTACTATCTCAGAGACAAAGAGAAATGTTATTGCAGTTACAGGTTTAATAATTCAACAAAAGTCTTTAAAGGTGTATGTGAGAACGTACATGGTGCGCCCAGCTCTGAGCGGTTGTATCTAGAGAGCGTTTACTCTGAGCCGCTGTCAGACGGGAGTCCCAGGAGAGCGAGTGGAGCATTAGTATGCTTCTCACCGCCTGCACACTTTCAGATGCTGTGTGAGCTCCACAAAACAGGTGTCAATATGCCATAGTAACACACACGAGGTACCATTAGATGCTAAATAAACCCTCTTAGAAACCTTGTGTCACACACAACACAGGTTTAATCCAAAAGACAGACCATTTCATTTTGCTCAGTATGGCAGCTGTAAGAAAGGAAGTTACACCTTTCAACTTTAAAAAACCAAAAGTTTCTCAGATTTCACATTTGGAGCATTTAAGCGACACACATTAATTTTGTTGCCCATATTAACTGGTTCTGATATTTTGCAGAAGATACTTCGAAAATGCACTATATGCCTATGTATTAAGGGTGTTTTGAAATATGGGACCTCTGAAGCATTAGTTACACAAACACACTCTTTTCAGTAAATCTGCCTGAATTTAGATGATTTAAACAGTTTATGGCTGCATTTTTGGGGTTTTGCTTTCAGTTCAGTGTAGATTAATTACCATTTGAATGTACATTTTATTTAAATTTGAACTCATGATAAGAATTTGATCATTTATGGATATTACTGAAGGAAAGTTTTACTGATTCCAGTTTGCATGCGCATTATAGCTGGACCTTCATTGGCCACAAAACCAAGTAGAGTGTTAGTTGGTGTAGAATAGGGATGTACTGTGTGTGTGGCAAAGGCAGAAGCGCAAAGATTCATTTGATTGTTTTCTGCAGGTAACGGTGTAGATCGCTCTGAAGGGTGCAGCCAATATCTGCATGAAAATGACACTACACATTCAAGACAACCACGGTTTTATATATTCCTACAAATCTGTCTCCTTGTACCGCTGTGCTCCTGGAGACACTGTTTCTATAGAGACTATTTCTAAAACCCATCCGAGAGCAGGATGGAACAAGATAAGAGGCAAACCAGCCATCTCACCATTATTACTCATCCCATTAACTGCTTCAGCCTCAGTCTCCCCGCTATTTCACTCTGTTCTTAAGCACCGTGAGCTGCCTCAATAGGTAGCATTGGCTTCTGGTGCAAAGGCTGTTTTATAAGCAGCATAATTATACTTTGTTTTGGCCAAACAATAAGCACTGTATATATTCACTGTGGAGAAGTTAATCCCAGACACTGCAACGAAAATCCAAGATGGCAGACAAAGCAATAAAAATGCTGATTCTGAACATAATTCACAAAATTCTAAATTTTCACTACTATTTCATATGATATTTGTGTGTTCTGTGTATTTTCCCATTTGAAAAATAAGTGCACTTAAATGTGCAATTATACTTCTAATCATAAAAGTATATTTAAAGAAAAAACTGTATACAGATAATATAATATTACTGAAATGTTAATGAAACGATCACTTAAGTGAACTTAAGAGTATGCTTTCATGACCACATTTTTTTTAATAAACAGCACTTTGTAGTAATGTCAAATTAAAAGTTTTAATTTAAACTACATTTTAAATCATCATGTTTTAATAATCTGTTGTCATGCTCTAAAGAAGTACACTCATTTTAATGTTAACTAACATACTAAAGCACATTAGAGTACTTGATTATAGTTTTAAAATATTACATTTAAAGTTGACATATACTCAATTACATCGTCATTACAAATGTGTAATTACAAATATATCTAAATACATCACATAGACGTTTCAACAGAAATTACATTGAAGTGTATTTTTAGTTTACCATAAATGCTTTTCAGCACAGTACAAGAATATTTCAAAGACAATATACATAATTATAAAATCATATGTACTTAAGTCCTACTTAAGTGGGTCATAATCACGTAAACCATTTTAATTTATTTGTAAATAACATGCAGTTAAGTGTCCAAAAACATCAAAATCACACAAAACAAATACTGCTTGAGAGTATGAGAGACGACAAAATTGATTTAGAGACACCATAAGAGAGGTATGATGAATATGAATTTAATAGTAAGTCCCTGTTTGGCATGGCATATAATTCAAACATCTTTATTAAAATAACAGCAATAATAAAGTAACAGCAGCATCTTTCCCCCTCATTAAAGTTGCAGGGAAACAAATAAAAGAGGAATCAATATTATCGACAACCAACAAATGTATTTATGAATGAAATCATTTAATATAAAATACTAATGCTTTGATATACAAGATATAAATGATGATAGTCAATTATAATAATACAAATAAATAAATGACAGTTTAATTATACCCATAGGTTGTATTTAATAATCAATTTGACCCCCGAGACCCCCTGTAGAGCCAGTCGTGGTTAAAATGCTGCTCATGCATGCAGCAGAGGCTGAGATAGTCCCTCATCATGCTCTCATTCCCTTCCCCCTGTTTTGTCTCTCTCTCTGTCTGCCACCTTCTTTGAACTTCCCCTTCCATCCCCCTTCTGTTCTGTACTGCAGCTTCATAAGGAAAACTGAAGACCAGTCGCTGTCTTTGTGTCTTCACTCCATACCTTAGCTCTGTTCCTCTGCAATCATTTATCTGTCTCTGGACGCATAACCCTGCAGCCACAGGAGCGGACGTGCGGCTCGAGATGTAGTCCGCATTACGCCCATCTGAATTAGCGTCTGGGGACGTGGTTATGCCTCCTTGCTGGAGATGAGGACATCTCCTATGTAATAAATCATCGCTTACTGTTAATTAAACCGTCCGTCCGAACTACGCTCCAAGTATGTGTGTGTGTTTATAGCTCTGACTAGGGAAGACGTGTTAAGCTGTGTGCATGATTGCGTTTATGAAAGCCAGTGCCCCTGACGGTCGTATCCTTGGAAATGATATGACAGCAGAGAAAAGTGGCCTTTAAAGCAAGACTATTAAAAACTGAGGGACGATGAATCCTCAAACCCAGTGTGGCAAATTTGGGCACAACAGAGCCGCCGCAATATTGTGTTGAAATGGATTTTGGAGGGACAGACTGGTTTGTAAAGAAATCTCTAGACGGCAGACAAGGTCATTGTCAGCGAATGTCCCACTTTGAGTCTGTGCCAATACAATAATGTCTGAATTCTATGGAAATCTGCGGTTCTTTCTACAGTAAAGTCAACGTGAAAAGCCATTCGCAAATCACTTTACTTGTGTAATCTAAAGAAAGTCTTAAACAAGAAAAATGTATTTATTGAAGAGATGGTTCACTCAAAAATGAAAATTGTGTCATTATTTACCTGCTTTACTTACTCAAGTTATTTCAAACATGAATGAGGTGTTTTTTGTTTTTTTTCCTTTTGTTGAACAATTTTAAGATAGAAGATATTTTGAAGAATGTTGGTAACTAAAAATGTTACATTTTAAAAAGCCAACTTAAACTTTTTAAGGCAACCAGCTTCAGCAGATTTTTGAGTTTGCTCAACTTATTTTTGTGGGAGATTCTCAAATTTTTGTTGTATAAACTTAAAACGACAAGTTGAGAAAACTCAAAAATCTGCAAAATGTTAAGTTGGCTCAGCTTTTTTTTTTTTTTTTTACAGCGTGGTTACCAACATTCTTCAAAATATCATCTTTTGTGTTAAAAAGAAGAAAGAAACTTGTACAGGTTTGTAATAAATTATGACAAATTACTATACTAAATATCTGTCAGTTACCCTATATGTGAAAGAGCTAACAGATTTGTAATGATAGGCTTGGGGGTGTTTGGTTATGCAAAGCCTGCAGGGCACAAATGGAGGCAACTTCCTTTTAAAAAAGTGCACAGGTTCTGTCTGGCCTATTAATGCATATCCATTACAATTTCAGAAACATGCAGTGTGTGCGTCTGAGGAATAACTTCATCCATACTAATTTTACTACTTGACGGGTATTTAGAGCAGCAGAATTTAAATCGGAGTCACTGGAGGAGGAAAGCGAGGGAGGAAAAGTGTCTTTGCTCTGGGTTTTCTGGCTGTTGCAGCAGCTCTGTGTTCTTTGATGAAGCCGCCCACTCTGACCTGAGCCAGAAACTCACGCTGTTTCCATCAGAATCCTGCTGAATATTATCACACTAATCCCTAATTACCAATCTCTCTCGCTGCAGGGATTACCAGTCTCATCCATACCTCCACACAAACACAGAGGAATAACTTAGAAGGGATCACATTCATGCAGACGCTAGTGCTTCGTAAGCCTCTGGGAAAGGTCAGAGAGGTCAGAGGTCAAAGATGATCTGCAATAGGCTCGGTGTAATCACTTCACAAACTCACAACTGTGAGATGCTGAAATTTAAGACTAGCAAACATTTAAGTGTCTTTTCTCATCCAGGTATACTCTTGTGAAAAGTAGTGCCCTTAAAAATACTTATAACGTCAATAATATACTTTAAAATAATATACTTGCATGTGAACTGAATGCAGTGTTTTCAGAGACTTAATTGCGTGGTGATTGTAATGAAATGAAAATGTCAAAATAGTTTACATTTTTATTTAATGCAATTAGTTAATTTAAGACTTGAGTGTATCTTTATATGCAATTTATGTACATCATTATTTGTCATTTTGTTTCATGTATTTAAATACATTTGTAATTACACATTTGTAATGAAGTTGCAATTTAGTACATTTAAAATATATTGCATTTAAATGCAATATCTAATAACACACTATAGTTAAAATTATTACATGTGCTTTAATGTGTAAGTTAACATCAAAATAAGTGTTTTTAAAGATTACTAAAAGATTTAAACTTTAAAGTGAAATTTATAATTTAACATTATTACAAAATTGTGTTTAAAAAACAGTCATACAAGTGAAAGTTATTTAAGTTCACTTAAGTGGCTATTTATTAATTAATTAAATTACATTATCGGCAGTGCTGTCAAACGATTAATCGCAATTAATCGCATTCAAAATAAGTTTTTGCTTACATAATATATATGTGTGTACTGTGTATATTTATTATGTATATATAAACGCATGTATATATTTAAGAAAAATATGATACGTTTATATATTAAATATATATATATACAAATTATATGAATATAAATAAATACATGTAAATGTTTTCAAAATATATACATGCATGTGTATATATACACACTACACTCACATATATTATGTAAGCAAAAACTTATTTTGAATGTGATTAATCGTTTGATAGCACTAATTATCTGCAAATAGAGGTTTTTAGAAATGTTCTTTTAAGATCTGAAGTACAAGTGCACATTTAACACAATTAATTGCACTTCATCACAAAGGTAGATGAGAAATGTACTTGCATGAAAATAGCTGCAATTACATGTGTTAAATAAATATAAATACAGTACATCTAAGATATCTCTTATATGAAACCCTTAAACACACACTTTAAAACCGTTTTCTCTGCAGATATTGAGTATTGTGGTCATTTATCACCATGAGAATTTATTCTGCTGAGTTGTTTGTAGTTTCCCTCGTTGCAGTTTCTCGACTGTCTCCTCAGCACTAAATGAACCAGGACTTTCTACTTGGATATGCTTTTTTTCTCCTTCATCTTAATTCTTCCTTCTCTTTCTCCCACAGAGGGGGCAGATAAACGGCATGCTGTGCTCTTTTAATGGGGAGGTTGGAATAAAGGTTTAATGTTTTTGTCTGAGTGTTGTGTAATTGGTGTGTGTTCGTTGCTAGTGACTGTTGTAGACATGTTTAGATGTTATGTTGTGATAAGTGCTCATTTTAAAGGGATAGATTGCCCCAAAATGAAAATTCTCTCATCATTTATTCACCCTCATGTTCCAAACCCTAATGAATTTCTTTCTTCTGTGGAACACAAATTAGATTTTTTTTTTTTTTTCATTGACTTGCATTGCATGGACAGTTAAAACATTCTTCAAAATATCTGCTTTTGTGTTCCATAGAAGAAAGAAAGACGTTGGGGTTTGGAAAATGAGAATGAATAAATGACAAGTTTTAATTTTAGGTGAACTATCCCTTTAACTAACCCCATCTGTTACATTGGTGTGTTTATCAAATTTATTTTGTTATGTACATTGATGAGCATGCAACAGCTGCTCCTGTTAGTCAAACAAATGTGTCTCATTATATTAACAAACATTCAGTCTATGCATTTTTTCACATTTAGACTTCTTTCTTAAAAGATCTCTTTAAGTATAGATATCACTCTTACTTGATTCATGTGTTACAGTTATTATCTGTACATTCTTAACTTTTTTCCTATTAAGTGTAGTGTTTCCTGCTCCAAAAAGAGTCACAACCAGTGTTGTTACTGTAAACTAAAACAAAATCTATCAAAAATTGTTTTGAAAATTTAAATAAAGCTAAAATTAGGGAAAATAATAAATATTAAACAAAACAACGCAAACTTAAAAAACAAACAAATTAGAAATGTTGCATTTGTAACTGAAATAAGTTTACGCTGAAGTCCTAAAATTGCTCAAATGAAAATAAAAAAAAATAAAAATGATAAAAGCACATAACTAAATTATCTAAAACTTGCTAATATAAATTCAAAATATTGCTAAAAACTATAATAGTATATAAATAATTATATAATAACACTGGTCGCAACTACAATTGTTTAATTAGAATTCATTATTTTATAAATTGTTTTAGATTCTCTCTGACCTTTTAACAGGTCCTTATTGTTGCCTTACATGCACCTTATATCTATTAAAATCAGCTTATCTTGCTGCTGAACACTAAACAGGTCTTGCTAATGTGTAAATGTGGGCATTCATATGTTAACCACGTTTTTTCAGCTTAGTTTCAAAAATGTGATTTTTGTTATGTAAAAATACGTCAAGCTCTTTCATTTCAAAATATCAAGGAAAATGGATAATATGACCTCTTTAAGTGGCAATGTTCTCAGCATGTATGTGTTTGTCCAGGTGAACAGTGGAGACCTGACTCGGCTCTCTCAGGAGCAGAGCCTGCATGCGCTGCGCTGCCGGAGGAACATGAGGTGGGGTCCGAGGAGGAAAGCAGGTGTGCCTGGAGCTGCTGGAGGGACGATGGTAACGACTGACTGCGTGGACAGCGGGACGCAGACAGATATTAGCTTCCAGCACATGGTGACATTAGGCAGACCCGTCCATCACAACAGACCAGCGTCACCTCCTTCCCCTCCGCTGCCGCCCATGCCAGAGCCATACCTCTTCAGCCAGCTGTAAGTGTGGGTTTGAGAACAGATGTCGGTTGTCACTGTTAGGGAACAATGCTATTTATTATGTGTTTTGTACATGATGCATACAATACAAAAATACCTAATTAGACTCCTGTTCAGCTGGTTTTTTTCCTTATTTTTTAAAGATGTCTCTTATGCTCATGAAGCATTTTTCATTTATCAAAAACAATAATAATAATTGTGAAATATTATTGCAATTTAAAAGAACTGTTTTCTGTTTGACTATCCTGTAAAATGTAATTTATTCCTGTGTTCAAAGCTGAATTTTCAGCATCATTACTCCAGTCTTCAGTGTCACATGATCCTTCAGAAATCATTCTAAGATGCTGATTTGCTGCTCATGAAACATTTCTGATTGTGATCAATGTTGAAAACAGCTGTGCTGCCAAATATTTTTGTGTAAACAGTGTTCTTTTTGTCAGGATTTCACTTTTGATCAATTTAATGCATCCCTGCTGAAGAAAAGCAATAATTTATTTCAGAAATAAAGACAAAGAAAGAAAAGAAAAATAATTCTTACTGACTCCAAACCTTTGAATGTTGTTAGTGTACCTTTTACAGAAAATACTTTTTGTGAGGGCTGTTCTTATGCTGGAAAAAAAAAAAAAATGTCTTGCACATATTTTTTTTTAGTCATGTGACCATACATTATATATTAGATTATATGGGAGTACTTTAGTTTTTTTTATAGGAGTAAAAAAGTGTCTTACCCCACTCTCCTTTACAGCAAAAACACACAAATGTATTTACACAAAAATCACAATGTTACATTTTTGAGAAAAAAAAAAATGCATTAATTGTCATTATGGTGTTAAAGTTTAAATGCATTGCAGAAATAGAAAAAACAATTAATTGTCATTATGGTGAAGATTCTACATATCAACAATTGTATGCATTAATAACGTGTTACACTTACAAACACTAAAACTTTCATTTCTGTATGTCACTCTATGGTTAATTATATATTTTGCTCTTTGACATTGTGCTTCTCCTCAGCCCTCCTATTGACCATGTGTACTACGACCCAACGGACTACTTTGACATTAGTCAGCATGAGGTGGACAGACAAGATGACCTGGAGTATGAGGTCCGCACCGTCTCTTTAAACTTCCTCTACTTTAAGTTTGTTTTAGACTGAAATACTGCTGGAGAAGCACCTTATCTCTGTTTGTTTAATTCTCTCACTATCTGTTTTTCTTCAGGAGGTGGAACTGTATAAATCTTGTCAGCAAGATAAACTGGGTTTAACGGTGTGTTATCGCACTGATGATGAAGAGGATCTGGGTATCTACGTGGGTGAGGTGAGAAATGGGGAATAATGGGAATCTGCTGACCGATGAATTATGAATGAAGGCAGAGGGAGGACTGTGAACCCTCGCCCTTATGTTTCAGCGTTAGATAAATCAGCCATTTAAATCAAATGTCATATTAAATCCAAAACACTATGTTATCTCTCAAGAATCAGTGTAAACACAAGATAATTCCACTAGAGCGTGACAATTGCAATGCATATACAGCATGTTATTTAGCTAAAAACTGTATATTATCAATTTTGGATGTAACGTAAAAGTTAAGATTTGAGAGAGCTCAAAAATCTCCTGAAGCTGATTGCCTTAAACTTTTAAGTTTTCTCAACTGTTGATTTTTTTACAGTGTGCTCATAATGGATATATTTTTCGGATATTCGCCTTTTTTTTTTTCTATCAGTTAATTTTTTTTATTATCACTTTTGTCATAGCGTTTGTGACATACAGTTACTGACGTTCGTACTGTACACTGTAAAAAATGATCGTGATTTTAATGGTATAAAACTGTGAAAATGCTACAGTAAAAACCTGTTAAATGTTAACGGTAAGTTCCTGTAAAATTTACAGGGAAAAAATTTAAACTGACGTTCCCTGTGTTGCATTTCAAATTTTGTTTGAATTTGATGTTTTTTCTTTGAAATAACTGTGTTTCTTCTTAGTTTTTTCTTATCGGTTATGTTTATTAGGGTGGTATGTTACATCTAATGTTGTTAAATTAATGTTTATTGCATATTTCAGTTTAATGAGTCTCACCATGATGGTGTTTAGTGTTTGTGTGAATGACACTGTGCACCTTCTATATATGTTATTATTTAAAAGCTGCTTTTGATAGGCTTTGGTTCATCATGTGACTTTCTCATCATCACCTGCATTTGGTGGTTATCAGTGCATTACAAAGGTACAAAACAGATTTCAGTACATCAATAGGTTGGTATATTAACATTATATCAGTTAATGAAATTACGGTATTTAACTGTAAATGTAAAACCTAAAATGTTGTTACCATATTATCACAGCTGCCGTTTTTTTACCGTAATTTTTTTATACCGTAAACCGTAGATTTTTTTTTTACAGTGTACTGTAATATATGACAGATACATCAACAGGCCATCAGATTCATCCAGGGTTTATCCGCAAGTAACCTGCAATTTTGTGCTTCATCTGCTAGAGGACCTAAAGTTGCGTAGTTTTAATTATTTGGTAATGAGCAGCTTTGAGTTTAATTTGTATTTAACTAGAACATTCCTTAAATTTGTCTGAGAAAGTCAAATATTCTGTGTCTTGTCGTTGCAGGTCAACCCTAATAGCATTGCTGCTAAAGATGGCCGAATCCGTGAGGGAGACAGAATACTGCAGGTAACTTTAATAACTTTAACCTTAAATAACACAAATTAAGTTGAGTTTAAGGTTAGAGGCTTGAACAACATTTTTTTTAATAGTGAGCTAGTAGATGTTGATCTTTTGGGGAAAAGATGCACTTTAATTCTCTGCTTATAAAAACCCCTTCCAAATTCCTTGAGATGTTTATCATTGTCTTTAAAATAAGAGGGATCATAACCTTTAAGTTAATAATGATTTAGTACTGCCCTGAGGAACATATTTGACATAACATATATTTAAAAACTGAAATAACAAATTATCCTGTTCTTGTGTTTGCATACGATTCTAAATAACATCTTCAGGCATCAACTGTTTGCAGCTTTTTGTGATTATGAGTAGATTACATTTAGCAGCTTCTTTAGGAAACTAAATAAAACAATTTTATGATCTCTTATTAAAAATGCTAGGCATCTCACAGATACTGCAAGGGTTAGCTATATAAACTTTATATGTGACCCTGGACCACAAAACCAGTCATAAGGGTCAGTTTTTTTAAATTGAGGTTAATACATTACCTGAAAGCTGAATAAATAAGCTTTCCGTTGATGTATGGTTTGTTAGGATCGGACAATATTTGGTCGAGATACAACTATTTGAAAATCTGTAATCTGAGGGTGCAAAAAAAAAAAATCTAAATATTGAGAAAATCTCCTTTAAAGTTGTCCAAATGAAGTCCTTAGCAATGCATATTACTAATCAAAAACTAAGTTTTGATATATTTACAGTAGGAAATTTACAAAATGTCTTCATAGAATATGATCTTTACTTAATATCCTAATGATTTTTGGCATAAAAGAAAAATGAATAATTTTGACCCAAACAACGTATTGTTGGCTATTGCTACAAATATACCCCAGCGATTTAAAGGGTTACTCCACCCCAAAATGAAAATGTTGTCATTAATCACTTACCCCCCGTGTCGTTCCAAACCTGTAAAAGCTTCGTTCATCTTCGGAAGACAATTTAAGATATTTTGGATGAAAACTGGGAGGCTTGTGACTGTCCCATTGACTGCGAAACAATTAACACTGTCAGGGCACAGAAAAGTATAAAAAACATCGTCAAAATAGTCCATCTGCCATCAGTGGTTCAATCTGAACTTCATGAAGCAACGAGAATACTTTTTGTACACAAAGAAAATAAAAATAACGACATTTATTCAACAATTCGTCTCCTTTGTGTCAGCGTAGCGCCATTTTGGAGAGCGTCTGATGGACGCAAAGTGCGTACGCTATTCTCTGTCAACAGTAACGCATGGATATGTATTGTACGTTTATTTACGCTTTGATTTGAACGGAAACAGCGTATCCATGTCTTACTGATGACAGAGAATAGCGTACGCACTTTGCGTCCATCGGACGCTCTCCAAAATGGCGCTACGCTGACACAAAGGAGACGAATTGTTGAATAAATGTCGTTATTTTTATTTTCTTTGTGTACAAAAAGTATTCTCGTTGCTTCATGAAGTTCAGATTGAACCACTGATGGCAGATGGACTATTTTACGATGTTTTTTATACTTTTCTGTGCCTTGACAGTGTAATTTATTTGGCAGTCAATGGGACAGTCACAAGCCTCCCGGTTTTCATCCAAAATATCTTAAATTGTGTTCCGAAGATGAACGAAGCTTTTACGGGAACGACATGGGGGTAAGTGATTAATGACCAATTTTGGGATGGAGTATCCCTTTAAGACTGGTTTTGTGCTCCAGGGTCACACATGTGACATGAAATGATGCTGATGTGTATCTGTGCTCAGATCAATGGGATGGATGTGCAGAACAGAGAGGAAGCTGTGGCCATCCTGACCAGAGAGGACAGCACCAACATCTCTCTGCTACTGGCACGACCAGATATTGAGGTGAGACTCACCTTGAAGTTATTGGAATAACCATAATAAATACTGTAGGCCTATATTTGCAGTCAGATATGATCACTTGATTCAATTAAGTTAATCGCTTTGGCAGTGTTTCCTACAGAATTCTCTTATTGCAGCAGGGGGAGTGTAATTGAAAGACATGTTGTCAATTTATTGTCTTTGAATCGTTTTGAGGCACCCAGCCTTTATCTCACTGCATTCAATTCAAAGCGTGAACTCATAACTCGAGTAAATATAATTTCTTTTGCTGTGGATTTAGTATGGCACAGTGCCACTGCCAGAAAAAAAAAAAAAAACTGTGGTTTGTTGAATGACAAAGTATTACTGAAGCCATTAACGGCAACAAATGTGATATTCTGACAGTATGTGAAGTGTATTACGGTCTGCTTATTCAAGCAGTAACAGACAAATGTGTTTTAGTGTACAGGTGGACACATGGCTTCATTCTGTTCTGTTTACAAATGAAAGCAGACAGGAAAGGTCAGAGTAGGACAGAAACCCCGACGAGGAAATAAATGGAGAGGAGAATGGCAGAAAAAAAACAAGGAGAAACAAGGACACACAGGGTCGGTTCGGCAGTCTTTTGTTCTACTCAAGGTTACGCTTGAGAGAGAAACACACTTACGACATCCCATAATACACCACCTCCAACAGTGAGTCACCATGTCCATTTAATTTCCTTCGACAGATTTCCATGGCAGCCTGAGACTTCGGCTGTGTTCGGAATGGAATAGTAGCTGCTACTTACTGAACACTGTATATTACACTATATAACAAATAAATAAGAGTAGGCATTATTAATTTAGTGCTGTCAAGCGATTAATCGCATCCAAAATAAAAGTTTTTGTTTACATAATATATATGTGTGTGTGTACTGTGTATATTTATTATGCATATATAAATGCACACACATGCATGTATATATTTAAGAAAAATATGTTAAGTTTATACATTTCAAATATTTATGTATAATATCAATTATATGAATATAAATATATACATGGAAATGTTTTCAAAATATATACTGTATGTGTGTGTGTTTATATACACGTAATAAATATACAGTATACACACATTATGTAAAAAACTTTTATTTTATATGCGATTAATCGTTTGACGGCACTAATCATTATACAATAAACAATTTAAACTGTAGCATGCTATATTATCACATGACCACATTACGTTTCAGGTTAACTACGTGACATCCATTTATCAAACTGGAAATTATTTTCCATTTTTAATCGCAATTTTGTATAAAATACCTTAAAATTGGCATATCAATTACTGCAGAAACAGTTTAATTCATCGCAATGAAATTGAAGGTCAACTTGAGTGCATTGCATTGTGGGATATATAGTGTTTCATGCAGTGTTCATGATTGAAAACGGCTCATTTTGACAAGGTAAATAAATGAGATGACAAAGCTACAACAGAGCAGAGAAAGAGAATCAAAATCAACAAACAAGTTTGTTTAAATTAACACACGAATGATGAACAATGTGTGACTCACACTGCGTGCGAGTTTCTTCATTGATTGGTCCCAAACCGCATTGTCTGTCAACATGCTTTAACAACTAGATTTATCATCTTTAGCCCATGTGGAAGCCATAGCAACAGTCTGTATCCCGCTGGTAAATATTTAAATAAAACATAATGCAAACCCCGGAGGAATGACCCAGTTCATGAATACAAATAGACCAATTCAACATTTGAAGTCTGAGGCATGTTTATGAAGTTCATTTAGCATGATGCTATTTGAGACAAAGCTGTGCAAGGAAAACAAAGTCATCAAGATATAAAAAAATACATCTTATTATAATAGTCCTGATATATTAAGTATAGAAAGATGCTGATCTGGAACCCACAAAGACAAGTCTATAGGTTATGTCGATGAAAAGGCTTCATATACACAACTGGTTGAATAAAACTCATTTGGGCCCAGTCCTAAAATACAATTACTGCTTAAAATCCAACATACTGTCATTATGAATTTGTTATAAAGTAAAAATCAGAGAACAGTTAGTGGAAAATGATTAAAATCAGAGATGAGAATATTCTACAGATTCCACAGTTTTTAGGATTTGGGGTCAGTAGCACACAAGTGTGTGTGTTGTGTGCTATATGTGCGCTCCAGATGGTGTGTGAGCCCTTGGGCCAATATATTCCCCAGCACAGGTGGCTCATTTGAGAAACCTCTCACGTTTAAATGTCTCCTACAACAGATGGGAAAAGACCCTACGATCATTTACAGTATCCAGACTTGGGCTTACTCAGATAAACACTGCCCTCTGCTGCTCAAACAGGGATGTTTTGATGTGTTTGCTGCTTTAGACTAGTGCACATACGGTCCTGGAGGGCGACTGTCCTGCAGAGTTTAGCTTTTTTTTTTAGCTTGTTTAGGTGTGTTTAATTAGTGTTGATGCTAAACTCCGCAGGACAGTCGCCCTCCAGGAACTGAATCTGACATCTCTGGACTAGTGGATCCCAGCCATGTACATGAGAGAACACATTAGTGCAAATAGTACACATTTTACATGTCTCATTAGAAAAACTCACCTGATTGAGATCATCAGCTCAATAGTAGAGACTCGGAGAGCTGGGTAGTAACTGATTACATGTAATCTGGATTACGTAATCAGATTCCAAAAATTAAGTACTTATAATTACATTAAATTACATTTTAAAATACTTGTAATCAGACTACAGTTACTTTTTATTGATTACATGATAGCAATAAATTATTCATAATTTATTGATTCTCCATAATTTTTCTTTAAATGTTCCTTTCTAAAATAGCTTACCGCTTATGTGTTCAGAAAGTCTTTGAGTTTTGTGGACGTTCACACAAAGACCAGTCACTCGTCAGGTGGCTACACAGCATTTGACCACTGCAATTACAAAAATCATTTCAGCTTTAAGAAGTGTTTCAATATTGCATCAACTAATTGATGAACACACACATTTTTATTTGAATTATCACTCAGTAATACATGGTTAATTAACCCACTAAGTCTTTGTTTGTATCTTGTCTTTCAGGTGCACAAATTCACGTTATTTCTTACTTTTTTGTCATCTGAACCTCTTTCACCTAATATATTTACTTGAAGTACCACTGCAATGTTAAAATAAATATTTTAATAATTAAGCATTACATTGTTCAGGGTTCTCTGACATTGGTTAATGGTCACATGACATGCAGGTAAACAAATAAATTATTTCATTTTTTAGTAAGTGTATTTTGTTATTTTAAAAATTAATTTGACATTTTTATGATTTAATTAATTATTAGCTTTTCATTAAGCTCACGAACCCCCTGCAGTTCTACGAACCTCAGTTTAGAAAATCTTAATGTAATGTATAATGCACTTAATAACAATGAATGGAATATTTTCTTTTTGTATTTTATTATCAGTATGGTACAAGATTATCCTATTTAAATCATTGTGATAAATGAGTTAGATCAAAAGTAGTCTACAAGTAGACTGATTATATTACCTAAAATGTGTAATGCAATGGCTTACTTTACTAAGTAATCTA
The DNA here is from genome assembly GCF_012432095.1 of Onychostoma macrolepis. Taxonomy (NCBI): domain Eukaryota; kingdom Metazoa; phylum Chordata; class Actinopteri; order Cypriniformes; family Cyprinidae; genus Onychostoma; species Onychostoma macrolepis. The sequence continues at coordinate 25,381,985 of NC_081177.1, read as the reverse complement.
CCCAGCTCTGAGACTGAGACCTGAAATGGGTGTGTCAGACAAAAGAGTCATGCAAAATGTGCATTGTTGTGAACCAGAATGTTGTTTTTTCATTACACATTTGTGACTCTGGACCACAAAACTAGTCTTAAGTCGCTGAGGTATATTTGTAGCAATAGCCAACAATACACTGTATGGGTCAAAATATTAGATTTTCCTTTTATGCCAAAAATCATTAGTATATTAAGTAAACATCATGTTCCATGAAGATATTTTGTAAATTTCCTACTGTAAATATCAAAACTTAATTTTTGATTAGTAATATGCATTTGGACAACTTTAAAGGCGTTTTTCTGAATATTTAGGTTTTTTTTTTGCACCCTCAGATTCCAGATTTTCAAATAGTTGTATCTCAGCCAAATATTGGCCTATCCTAACAAACCATACATCAATGGAAAGATTATTTATTCAGTTTCAAATAATAAATCTGTTTCAAAAAACCCTAATGACTGGTTTTGTGGTCCAGGGTCACATTTGTCTGCACACAATTCTTAGCATGATTTTAATATTTTCCTTTCTCTCTCTCTCTCTCTCTCTCTCTCTTTACCTATTTTGTAATATTCCAAACATGCATTCTTGGCAGAATGAGGCTGATGATCTGGATTTGGAGTTGGGCGTGGGCCTGGATCTAGAGGACTTAGAAAATGTCTCGAACTCACCCAGTCCTCAGCACCGAAGGAAAACCAGCTCTGTGCTGAGTGACATCAATGGGATCCGAGCTGGTCGGCCCAACTTATGGCACACTGCGCTCAATAACAGCCAGGAGCTGGACAGCGGGGTGGGTCGCACCGATGAAAGTACACGCTGTGAAGAGTCCTCCGAGCTGGCTGATGATGCCACCAGCGCATGCACGACCAATGCCACCAATACCCCCGGCAGTTTGCGCAAGTTTCGCGCTGCTCAGCACGGATGGGAATTTCACTACAGCAACGACTCGCTGCTGGGGCCAGATGGCGTGGGAGCGGCGGATCACGGGGCTCCTGAATCACTGGGCTCGGCAACGAGCAGAGCGCTGATGCCAGGGTTAACTGAAGAGGAATATGAACGCTACCGAGAGCTACTGGAGATTCGCTGCCTTTACGAGAAGAACGGAAATGCACTTTTTCTTTTGGATGGAAGGAACCATGGTGGAGGTGGTGATATTGCAGGAGCAGGTGTTCCTGTAGACATGAATTGTAACGAGAGCCTGATGCAGCACGAGATTGCCCTTCTCGATGAGGAAATACGTCACCTGGAGTTTAAGTGGCGCAATGTTTTGCGGGCTCAGAAGATGCAGCAGTTGCGCCAACGCTGCCTAAAGGTCTGGCCAGCTGACGAAGAGGACGACGAAGAAAAAGGAGCAAAGGCAAGGTGTGGAGGTGCAGAGGCAATCCACCATGATCTATCAGATATCAACGAGATCCCAGAAAGGGAACGCTCTGATAAAGAGAGCACAAGCGCTTATAATACCGGCGGGGAAAGTTGCAGAAGCACGCCTTTGGCAAGTGAGCGATACCCTTCGCCGTCTGCGGCCGGAGACTCCAGTGCCTCTGCAACCATGCGACCTCGGACGCCCCGTCACAGAACAAGCACAAGTAGGGACAAGAATCTTAACGTACCATCGGATGCCAAGAAAAAGAGTGAAGAAACAGCGGACAACAAAAGCTCTACTCCAGCAAGGCTTCGCTCGCTATCCCGGAATGGCGGGAGTAGTAGAAAGGGCTTGGATGGAGCTCGAAGGGGGTCCCACGCAAACGGGACTCTCACCACCGGGATTGTGAAAGGGGGAAGGAGTGCAGAAAACAGTCCATACCTGTCCCGTCGCCACTGCAGTACCACGCTGCCTCAACGCTACCAGAGTTGCATGCAGTTAAGGGACATGTCTACAAACGACAGTCCAGAAGTTAGGGACGCCAGTGAAGAGGTTCCTTCTCACTCCAATACCTTAACTAGAGACTCCACAACTGATCCTGCAACTTCTTTGATTATACCTCCTCCACTGCCTCCATCTTCACCTCGAATGGAGTGGAAAGTAAAGATCCGCAGCGACGGCTCGCGTTATGTCGCCAAACGCCCGGTAAGAGATCGTTTGCTGAAGGCTCGTGCCATGAAGATTCGAGAGGAGCGCAGTGGGATGACCACGGACGATGATGCAGTCAGTGAAATGAAGATGGGACGCTATTGGAGCAAGGAGGAGCGTAAGCAGCAGCTGCTGAGAGCTCGCGAGCAGCGGCGACGCCGTGAGTTCATGATGCAGAGCCGACTGGACTTCTTGCGGGAGAAAGAGAAGGAACAAGACTCCGGACCTCAAGGACAGGCTTCCATACTTGAGCTGAGCCAGAAAAAGAGTATGAAGAAACGTAGCCGACGCATCCTGGACAACTGGATCACCATTCAGGAGCTCCTGGCACATGGGACCCGTTCTGTAGATGGGAAGAAAGTATACAACCCTTTGCTATCCGTGACCACTGTTTAATAATTGGTGTGAATTGAGACCTTTTAACAAGGAAAAAGTAAAGATCACAGAGTTTACCAATTATTTGCGACTGTCTGACAAAGATGCCTTGCAGTTTAATCAAGAAATGTTGATGATGAATATAAAATGTACAAGACAGAAAGGCTAATGGAAAATGAATGTCAATTTTTCATAATTAACATGAACTCTGGGAGCATCTCTCTGTTCCTATACTGCTTTGATGCTTGAATCTCAGACTGTTACAATGAAGTGGTGGTCTTGAGCATTTCCAAACCTGATTAAAACATTCATTTCTTTCATAAACACTTTTCAATCTGAGAACCTTTCATAAGAGAAAAAGAGAAAAAAAGTTCAGGGGCCTATTGTTTGAACTGACTAGTAGTCATCTATATTTTTTCAAGACTAGTCATAACTTTTTAATGTCACAACTGAAGTTAAGAAGCATATTAACATATTGGCAGTGTTTATGCAACTGGCCCCAGATCTCATGAAAATATAAAAAAAAAATGCACTTCCATAATGTACTTAAAGTGCTCTATTTTTGCGCACTAATTTTGTACTTAATATACTAAAAAATGATTCTTTAAGACAAACTTAAGATCATCTAAGTGTACTCAGCTGTGTTATTTTGAAACGCCATGAATATGAACCAAAATGCACTTCTATATCTCTGTATTATAAAAATGTATTTAGTCACCACTTGTAGTACACTTGAGTGTACGAAAGATGGTTCAAGTGTATTACAAGTGGTAACTAAATACATTTTTATAATACAGAGATAGATAGTATGTTAAAAGTGCATTTTAGTTCATATTCATGGCGTTCCAAAATAGCACAGTTGAGTACATTTAGATGATCTTAAGTTTGTCTTAAGAAGTACTAAAGAATCATTTTTAGTATATTAAGTACAAAATTACTGTGCAAAAATAGAGCACTTTAAGTACATTATGCAAGTGCACTTGTTTTTCACCTGGGGAAGTTAACCTGGTGATTGGTTAAGAATTTGCTGCTGTTGTTTTGGCTCAATGTGTGTGGTTTTCTTTACTGGTAAATGTAAAAAGTTTGCAAAAGAACAAGCCATTACTTAACTGTTGACTTATTGAGTTGAGTTCACAATTTTAGAAGCACATGAATCCATATAACAAGAACCAAAACGCACATTGACAAAAAGTACAAAAGCAGGACATTTTCAGCACAAAAACATAGGCACAACAAAAGGTAAAGTCAATTGTCAAACACTGACATTGTCCAAAGAAAAATGATTTGATTGTATATTTTTGTGGTGCATTTGTCAGCATTCAAGGAACAAATCAGACGTCATCACTCTTAAAATTATTTTGTTGTCAGCTTGCAACACCGCATTTCAAACTGACTCTTTGATATTGTACAAATATTGCATGTTGTTGTCTGGGAAATGTTAAATTATGTTGTGTGAAACTGTCGAGTGACGATTTTTCTGTGTCTTCTGTAATACTTGTCAACAGGACATTAATATATTGTGTCCAAATGTTCATTTAACATCTTGCAGGTCTACAACGAAGGAATTTCTGCTCCTAAATGTTTTTGAATAAAACTTTTGCAACTTCAATATCATTGAGTTTCACCCATTATTTGCTAAAAGCTTGAAACACTTCAATACAGAGGCTTTGTTTAGCACATTCATGTTAACACTAAACAAAATGAGCTGAAGACTTTGTAAATCACATAATAATATACATTTATTTGTAATATTCTTTTACCACAAAGTTTTGGATTGAATAAAAAAACGACAGGACACTGGATACCATCTCTTCATTTATTGGATGTACAATTATGAAAAATAATAATCATAAAAAAGACTGGAAGCCCAAGATTATTTACAATCGTTCTTTGATTCTGTGGCAAAGTCTCTCAGAGATTTCATTGTCAGTCTCATGCTCACTTACATCATGATATGTTGAGCTTTAAAAAGACGTTCCTCTCTAGATATGACAAAAACATGGCCAAAAAGTTAAAGAAAAAAAAAAATACATACAGTACATACATATACATATATAGAGAGAGATATCTATAAAAGCAGAATCATTCAAGTATCAAAAAACAGACCACCCAGGATTACTTTACAATTCGATATCGTTTATATTTTAATCATTTAACCAAGAATATGATCCAAACTGTCACTGTTGTATTTGCTAACGAGATTAGTTGTGCAAACACTGCGGCTGTTACAGGTGCTAGCATTAGCATCTGCTTGTATTTAGCACTGTACCCATTTTTAACATACCGTGTTAAAAATGAAGAAAAAAAAAAATCTAAATAAAAAGTACCAGACTTAAAATCCTTGTAAACTAGGGCTAAATGAATACAGGAATACTTCCCATCTACACCTCATATTTATGCATTATTATCTACACAAAACAAGCACAGGTTCGTCCATGACAGATGACTATGCAAATTTAAATTTTTAAACCTTTTCATCCGTTTCGTTTTTATTTTTTAGACATACCCTGCTTTCTGCAACTTAATCATTAAAGAAAAGACACAAAACTCTACACATAAAAACAACTCGCCGTTGTTTGTAGTGTCACATTAATGCAATTATTTTGTATAAGAAATCACAGTATACGTGTAAGAGTCACTATAAGTACCAGGATCTGGACCGTACCATTCTCAAGCCATCATAAACTTATTAACTTATCATAATAGTGTACCATAAGACGTCACAACACAGAGTATCTCCCACTAATCTGGCACCGAGTTTCTGTCCGTGACCTTCAAAAGCCAAACCTTTCCTATTGAAACTCGTACCGTAGTTCACAATTCTTATGTTCGAATGGTCTTGCCCATATTGTTTAGCTTGACAAACATTTGTACTAAAGCCTGTTGGTCACCTGACTTAAAATACTGACAATAATAATCAAACTTACAGATGGATTGATCTTAACTGGACATCAAAAGACAAGACTGTTCTCTCTAATCAGTGTTTTGCTGAACTGGAATCAGTGTTTCTAACTTACTGAATTTATTTTCAAAGTTATCAGACAAAATAAAAGCATCTACACTTTGTGAGATGAAAGACCATCAGTTTAGACGACAAAATCACAGACAAAACAGGAGCGTGTAGACTGTCGCTTCACAATAAAAATAAAACACAACTCAAAGAAATCAAAGCAAAGGCAACGTCAACACTGGCTCTTGTTATTGCGGGAGAATACAGTGACTGCTGTGTTTCCAGTGTTTGAAAACTTCGTCCTTGAATATGCGTCAGAAATCTGATAAAAGCAAGATGTTTTTCAGAGGGAGAGGGTTTTGTTAAGTGTGTTAAACTGGACGGGACGCTTTTTGTTTGTCTTTGGCTCGTGTGTTTGTGTGTTTAAGGTGAAAACCTGCTGATGGATGGGAGGAGTTGACTGCAGGTGTGAGGAGACTTACATAGATCTATATAAACACACAATACAAGTGATGTTTCATCCACAGTCATGCTGTCATCTCAACTTTCCTTTCTGTTTGGCATCCGACACAGCGGTCAGCTACAGGGAGACACACACACAGGGATTAAAACAAATCAAACAAATAAATGTGGGATACCATTTACAATGGATATGATATGATATTTAAAATGAAGGTGAAGAGAAGAAAGACGCTGTTGTGCCAAACATTTTTCCCTAAAATCATCTCCCCTTTGGACCCCAAAGACTTAATTTTTGATTAGTAATATGCATTGCTAAGAACTTCATTTGAACAACTTTAAAGGTGATTTTCTCAATATTTAGGATTTTTTGCACCATCAGATTCCAGATTTTCAAACAGTTGTATCTCGGCCAAATACTGTCCGATCCTAACAAACCACACATCAATGGATGGCTAATAAAAACTTCTTGATATTCTTGGCTGCCTGACTAGAAATCATACATGCATCCATTTGCTGATGTATGTTGTATGCAAGTTTTGCCCAACTGAATATTCAACAGTATTCTTTTCTTACCAAATGTGACCCTGGATGACAAAACCAGTCTTAAGTGTAAATTTTTCCATTAATGTATGGTTTGTTAGGATCGGACAATATTTGACCGATACACAACTATTTGAAAATCTGGAATCTGAGGGTGCAAAAAATCCTAAATATTGAGAAAATCGCCTTTAAAGTTGTCCAAATGAAGTTCTTAGCAATGCATATTACTAATCACAAATTAAGTTTTGATACATTTATGGTAAGAAATTTACAATATCTTCATGGAACATGATCTTTACTTAATATCCTAATGATTTTTGGCATAAAAGAAAAATCAATAATTTTGACCATACAATGTATTTTTGGCTATTATACAAATATACCCCAGCGACTTAAGACTGGTTTTGTGGTCCAGGGTCACAAATATCCATTTCACTCACAAATACAGCAGATTAAAATGGACTACAAATACCATTTCATGGTGACGTTTCAAATATACATAACATATGCCTCACATATACCTGAAGTTAAGAAGCATATTAACATATTGGCAGTGTTTATGCAACTGGATCTCATGTCTTTGTCCAGGTGAAAAAAAAAAAAGTGCATTTTCATAGTGTACTTAAAGTGCTCTATTTTTATATATCTCATGTCTTTTGAGGACGTTAACCAGGTGATTTATCCTGGATTTTTGCTACGATTTACAGTCTGTGAATCAACACTAGTTGCTGAAAGGCAGAGCCAGTCTGCAAATATTGGTCAGTCGTACTTTCACAAAGAAGTGTATGATGGGTACAGACCCTGATCTTCAGACAATATTTCATATCTATGCATTAATGTCACTCTGTTTTGCCCATATCAGGCTTTATTTTGAGATAAACAGACAAACAGCAGACTATAGACTATTGACTGTCCGCTGTGAAGTACTGTTTATGACTAATTATGTGATCTGATACAAAAGGATGATGCCACATTGATTTTGGGCTTTGCAAACAACTAGCCTTTGGGGTCCAAGGGAATAGGATTGTGAGGAAAGAACTGAATATTGCACAACAACAAAAGAAGCAGATTGTTAAGGGAAAATGAGAAAAAACCTTCAGGATGGAGAGAGTAGCAGGCGTTAAAGTGATGTTAGTCTGCATGAGATGCTGACTAGGTCACGAACACAACTTTATCCATATTTGACCTTTGACACTGAACTGTGTTATCTTTATATAATAGTCCTTACTGTAATGGGATGCAACAAATAAAAATAGCTGCCAGTGTGTCGTTATATGGAAGACCATTTCCACCACAGAAAAGAAAGAAAGAAAATTAAAATTAAAATCATGCTTTGGTAAATCATAATTATGACAGAAAATAAATGTGAAATTATGAGATACTAAATATCTCATAATTATAAGATAAAAAGTCAAATTATGAGATAAAAAGTCAATGAGATAAAAGGTTGAAATTGAGAAAAATGGCATAATTATAACATTAAGTAGGGAACAATTTTATCTCAATTCTGACTTATGTCACTTATACATGTTTTTATCTCATACATTCAATTTTTTTTTATATCAGATTTGATTTACGCCAACTTCCACTTATCATAATTGACATAATTTCACCTTTTTATATCATGTTTATGATTTATCTCATAAAGTCATAATTATGACATAAAAAGAAATTATATATCATATTTATGACTATGTCCAAAGCATTCTTTTACCAAAACTATTACCAAAGCACGCTTTTTTTTTTCTTAAGTGGCCAAAAATGCTTCCATATCTTCATGATATACATTGTGCTGTGAGTTTTGAATTTGTAAATGCATCAGCACCCATAGTTCACGAGATCACATGAGGATTTTTAAGGCTTGTGAAGAATATATGCACATAATTCCACCTTTAAATCCCTACAAGAAGAAAATAAAATCCAAACAGATTTTCCAAAACTCAAGAGTGATATGGCATACAGACTTGTACAAACTTGTGTTCACTACAACACTGATTATAGTCTGCTTACTGGGCATGTGTCACCTGATAAAGCCTAAAATAAGCAGTCGATATTACTTTGATTCCTTGACATCAGACACATTTTGAGCAGGCGGTCTGCTCAGACACCTCTTTGTGATTTGGTTCAGACGTTTAGGCCCAGCCTAGTTTGCCAACTCAGGCTTAAGACAACACATAATATCACAGTGCTAAACGCAAATCCATAAACTGGCAGCAAACTAAATTTACAGTGAGGTACTTCGATTCCAATTCAGTTCATTTCTAATGCACTCTAGCAAGCTTCTGCTAGCGGTCTAATGTCTCATCTGCATGTGAGGGATGGACAGAATGTATATCATCTATTAGATGTGCATAGTAACATAACAGGACTAATAAAAATCCATCTAGTCCTCACAGCCCATAGTAAAAGGCTTAGATGCCAGTATGCAAGCTAAAAAAAGCCCAACAAATGCAAACAAAGCTTTTTTCAGACATCTGACAGTCTGCTGGCACTTTCCACAAAAAGGGTACAAAATGGGGCTTAAAACCTGTGAAGTCATATGTTTTCTTCATAGCAAAGTGAAAAGCGGTGCTTAACCTTCAGAGAACTTTGTCCATCAACCAAATACTAAGTGCTGTGCAGTTATTATAAGATGATTATACAAATATTACTTTATGAATGCCTGTTTAAATACAGTTTAAAAAACGTATTTATTTATTTGTGTGTTTTAAAGAAATAAACCAAATACAAAACAACAAAACACAAAAATGATATAAAATAAATAGAGATTCAAAAAACATTAATAATTACATTCACTAAAAATTTAAACAAAAACAATAAAATATAAAAAATAAAATAAAAAAACAATAAAATAAAGTGATAATAAAAGAAAAAATTATATTAAAAAAATAATAAAAAATACCGATTCAGCCTAAAATAAGCTGCCGCAGTTGTTAGCTATTTTAGCTACTGATAAATTTACCATAAAGGTAAAAAAAGGTATTTGCCGCATATTTTGTTTTCTCCTTATAATAACTTTGGGTCAAATAGTTGAAGTTCACAAATACAGCCAATACTAATTTGTGCAATAAATTGAAAATGGAATGAGTTATTTACTTTTTCCCCGTCATGCTGTAGAAAAACGCCTAAATGATGTTACTATTTTAAGAAAAATTCATAAAAAAAAAAATTTATTAAAAGAAGAGTAAATCAGATTGCGGTACACAGTAGTTAAAAAATAAACAAGTAAGTAAATAAGTAAGTAAGTAAGTAAGTAAATTTATATATATACATATATATATATATATATATATATATATATATATATATATATATATACACACTTAAATATGTAATTAAAGTCAATTAATTATTAATTTGGTAATTTATGTTTTAGGTTAATTAAAACATTGCTGTAGTCTTTCAATTGTTGGTCATAGTCAGAAAGGCAAGTCCTCTTTCCATGCCATGTTATTTTTATGGTACACGACGGTTCAGCAAACATGTTTATTAGTTCCAGTTCTAAATATGTAATTTGTGCCTTTATTATGTAAAAAATTACAGGATGCCAAAATGTACCGTATTAATGGAAAGTGCCTTTTATCGTAATCCTTGGCGGTGTGGAGTGTTTTGATCTGATGCTACATGTTTAGTGGAGTCCAGTTGTTTTAGCTCAGACTGAAGAGGAGGAAGAGGAAGTCTTCATCAGTGTCTCACTGCGGTCGACGCCTGGTGGAGACGAGCACCACAGAAGGGGAAAAGAAAGAAAAACTAGTTAAGAGAAAAGCCATCAGTGTGGATGATGGAGGGAGAGTCCTTTGAGCAGAATGAGGAGGGAATGTTAGTTTCTTCACGTTTGAAACAGAAGGTTAAATGGCGAGATGTTCTGGTCCTCAGCAGAGCTTTACTTTGGTTTCAGGACAGTTATGATACGACTACAGGTGAGAGGGGCTCCTAAATACATGTACCAACTTAAAGGGCAGAGAATCGTGAGTGGAGGTTTGTTTCAGCCTCGGGAAAGGGTTGTTGGAGAGCCAGAGCAGAACTAGGCTTCAGGACTGTGCGAGACAGACGGAGAAGAAAGAGGTGAATGGAGAGGTGGCTTCTGTGTGGAGGAGAGCGAGGGGAGGTCAGAGTCTATCTAGAGAGTGAAGGCACAGAGCGAAAGGAAAAGGTGTGAGGGGGCGGGACGCGGAGGAGAGGAGCGTCCAATCAGAATATGGTGGTCTCGTACTTGGTGCTGACGGTGCGCTTGGGATCTTTGGAGTCCAGGATCCAGGTGGCGCTGCTCTGAGCGTGAGCGTCCACATCCATCGCTTCCACCTAAAACAGCAGGGAGGAAGACACTTAAATACTCTTTGTGAGATATTAATACCACGTCAGGCAATCATATAGCTGATGGAACGGATGTAAAGCGTTACAGCGGTTTATGAAAGACTGGTTCCTCTCACGAGAGATATGATTATGAGAGCTTTGGTTTAGCTTTAGGTTCTGCTGGTTTAAATGAGAACTGAAGCATTTAAATAAATATGTTGCGATTAGACGAAAATTATTTTGTGTTAATTGACAAGTCTGTATAACCCAGAATATTCAAAGAAAAAACGTTCAGTGACTTCAAAAGTGCTATACATTACCATTCAAAAGTTTGGAATTGCTATGTTTTTTTTTGTTTTTTTTAAGAAGTATCTTATGCTCAATGAGGCTGTGTTTATTTGATTAAAAAATACAGTAAAAACAGTAATATTGATTTTATTTATTTATTCTTTTTTCTATTTCTTTCTTTATTCCTTTATTTGAATGTATCACTATGATTGCCTGCTGTTTTCTTTGTTCTTCCTCTGAATTGGGTTGTATGTTATATGTAGATATGTGTATATCTATATTATTTATAGTATATTACTATATTTACGTTATTGTTACTTTCTGTCTACCTAAGATGAACCAAATAAAAGCACACAAAAAAAGCGACCCATGATTAAAAACAGCAAAAAAAAAACAAACAAAAACACAATCAAACAAGTAACAACAACAACAAAAAAAACAGTAATATTGTGAAATATTATTACAATTAAAATGAACCGTTTTCTATTTGGATATATTGTAAAATGTAATTTATTTCTGCGATGTCAAACTGAATTTTCAGCATCATTACTCCAGTCTTCTGTCACATGATCCTTCAGAAATCATTCTAATATGATGATTTGCTGCTCAAGAAACATTTATGATTATTATCAATGTTGAAAACATTAATTTTTAATATAAGCTTAATATGTAAAAAAAACAATTTGTGAACAACTGAAAACATTTTTCACGATTTTTTAATGAATAGAAAGTTCAAAAGAACAGCATATATTTGAAACTCAAATCTTTTGACCAAATTAATGCATCCTTGCTTGTTAAAAGTATTTAGTTCTTTCAAAACATTCTTACTGACCCCAAACTTTTGAACATTCATATACTGTATATACTGTAGCCACATTTCAGTGTGTGATTCTTCCAAGAACCAGCAGGGAGCTCCACAGTACTAGTCAAAAATATAGATATGGATCTGGCACTAAGTCACAGAAAGAGAGGAACCATGGGAATTTGAGCTATTGAAGTGACAAGGTAAAGAAAGGATGAGCTGGAAGAAGGAAAAATGGAAACAGAGCGAGGGAAAGAGTCAAGAATCAGAACAAGAATAAAGCAAGGTGAAGCCGAATGGAGAGTTCATTTGATTAAAAGTGGAAAAAATACATTTTCAATACAAAACATGTCTATTTCAAATGAATGCTGAAAGCAGCACAACTGTTTTCAACATTGATAATAATCATAAAGGTTTCTTGAGCAGCAAATCATCATATTAGAATGATTTCTGAAGAATCATGTGACAAGACTGGTGTAATGATGCTGAAAATTCACAGCTTTGATTGCAGCAATAAATCACATTTTAAATATATATTACAATATAAAAGTTATTAAATTGTAATAATATTTCACAATATTCCATGTTTTTTTTTTTTTTTAAACTGTTTTTGATTAAAAAAAAAAAAAAAAGCACTGGTGAGCAAAGGAGACTTATCTTAAAACATTTTTAAAAATCTTACCGACCCCAAACAGTAGTGTACTCTGGAATATTTTTGCAAGATTTGATGTTTAAAACTTTGAACACAGTGTCAAAATCCTTCTCGGAATGCCACCTTTTTAAAACAACTGTCATTTGTTTCTAGTAACCACCTGATGTGACCACACTAAGTGAATGTGTGTGTGTGTGTGAGCTCGCTCTCTCACCCCTGACTTGCGCGTACTCCCTCGTGGTTTGGGGACGGGTCTGCTGCTCTTGGTCTCGATGATTTCCGTCGCCCCGGCTGCGCTCTGCTGTTGTCTGGTCCTCTGGGCCTGCAGTGCCAGCTGATAGGCCACTTCAAACGCCTGTCCCAGCGTCAGAATGATCTCATAGGTCAGGTTCTGTCAGGGAGGTGGAGACACGGTTATTAACAATCATGATGAGCTGCTTAAACCGCTATTAGAAATGATCAAAGAGTTCAAATGATCTCAATCCATCTTTGGAAGTTTCTTTAATAGCCTCATCAACAGAATCATACATCAACACATTTGAACAGGCCTCCAACATTATTCTGCACTTAAGATGCATTTCAACTCATAAAGTATGTAATAACAAGCTTAGCTATGTCATATAGTGTAATGAAGAGCAACTTTTTACATCACTGAGTCTCTGTAAAGGGACACCAGGACGGCTGTAGACACTGTAATGTGTAATGAAGGATATGAAATCTCTTTGGTGTTTTTATTTTTTATTTTCTCTTCTATGTCAAAAACAAACACCACAATATTGAACATAATCTCTCAGATCCTCCACAAAATAATCAGGGCTTGTAACTTCAGACTGTTTTTGAAGCTTTTGAAGATACAGAATTGCATATCTAACGTGGTATACAATTAACATCATTTGACAAACTTTGCTAAAGGGAGCAAAACACATTTTAGAGCATCTAAAAAGTCATTCCTGGCCCTTTTTATGCTTTTATATTCAATGAATTATTCATTAAATCTAAATTAATAAAGCAGCAGGCTGTGCAAATAAACAAACTCTGGAATCAAGATTTCTCAATGCAGTCAAGATGCATGCATATATTATAAGTATCTTTAATGTCAATTTTGATCAAAACTGAACTGAACTTTTTATATTAAAAAGTAATTCAAATGCATTTTCAAAAGATATTTTCGCTGTCTAATACAACCCCTTAACTCACAGAAAAAGCTATTTATTAATTGTTGCGATTGTCACCTGTCGCTTGATTTTTGAATTATCAAATGAACTGCTGGTTGCAGCTCTACTAGAGTCTGGCTGTAAGTATTCAAGGCAATGATAGGTCTAGTGTGTGTGCGTCTGTATCATTCAGGTATGATCAATGTAATTTTAATGGGCTGCTGCTCACAACCTCTCCTATAAAACTCTTTGTGATACTATCAGAGGCCTGGCAATAGGCCCACGGCGCTCTGCGCAACACAGAAAGAGAGAAAGAGACTCTCAGGTCCCAGAAATATGAGCATTTCAGAGCAGTAGTCCCTCAACTGGTGGGTCATTAAACAGGTCTGTTATGATTATCACAGACAGACATAATGTGAAATGCAAATTTGGCGGTTTCCAATCGAATTTAGATCTGCAAAAAAGCAATTTGCAGTTTGATGTTTTTTTCTTATCAGCATATAGAACTGCAGTAAAGCAGCTGAGAACCACTGATGGAGAAAGAGCTCATCTCTTATGCGGTGTAATGATGGTGCTATTTGTCTCACCACATCTACGGTGCTGAACACATGGCAGTAATGATGGCTGCTCTGCAGATCTTTAGTGATGTAAGCAAACGTGCAGAGGTCCTCTGGGTCCTGAGCCGCACACGAGATGTTTCTGATCTCATGTTCTGCAATGATGTTCTGCGCACACAACCCAAGATGACATTAGCCAACAGATCGAAGAACTTCAACAAAAAACAAACTTAAACAGAAACACCATACTACTACTACTACTATAGTTCTTACAGGAATAGCTAAAACAATCAATATCAGTCGATACTGAAAAATACAATTAGATGGATGAGACAGATTGGGGGAATGATGGGATGAAGCGATAAATTGGATGGAGGGATGATGGACGAGATGGATGGATAGGATAGGATAGGATAGGATAGAATGGCATGGCAGGGCATGGGATGGGATGGATTGAGGGGCTGGGATGGAGGGATGGAATGGGAAAGCATGGGATAGCATAGGATAGATTGGGTGGATGGACTGGGAGGAGAGATGGATGGATGGAGGGAGGGATGGATGATGATGGAATAGACAAATAAGATGGATTGAGTGGATGGAAATGAAAAGGCATGGCATTGGATGGATGGATTGGAAGGATGGGATGGAAGGATGGCATAGGACAGCATAGGATAGATTGGGTGGATGGATGGGATGGACTGATTGGAGAGATGGAAGGATGGCATAGGACAGCATAGGATAGATTGGTGGATGGATGGGATGGACTGATTGGAGAGATGGAAGGATGGGATGGAGGGATGGCATGGGCGGATGGATGGGATAGACTGGGGGAGAGATGGATGGATGGATTAGATGGACGGATAGGATGAATGAGTTGGATTGGGAGGCTGGGATGAAATAGCATGGCATTGGATGGATGGTTGGGATGGAGGGATGACATGGGATAGTATTAGATGGACTGGTTGGAGAAATGGATGGAGGGATGATGGATGGGATGGACAGACAGGATGGATTGGGTGGAAGGAATGGGACGGAATAGCATTGGATGGATAATAAAACAGACAGACACACAATCTCATTGCTGAAATCAGTTTCCCAAAACTACCCAAAATATTTTATAATGTTGTTTTTTAGAATAACAATTAATGCCAGTGCAATGTCTACTGACTCAAAAATGAATAAAACTTTAATAAAAACAAATAAATGAAATTAGGAGCCTCTATCAGACACCCGTGACCTTTAGCAAAATGACAGAGCTCAAGATCAGCCAAGAGTCACTCAATAAATCTGAGGTCCTCGGTGTGCCTGTTTATCCGTCATGTGACATGATGCGCCCGCGAGCCAGAGGGCTTCAGTTTAATGACCGGCCGTTTATCTGCCCGCTTGGGCTGAACGACAGAGGAGGATGATGTAGAATATTCACCAGAAGAGACGGACAGCAGCTCGTAAGTGTTGCGATACTTAGTCATAGATCTGTTGTTTAAATTATTTACTTGCTGTTGGGAAGGAATACTTTCGTTTCCCTTCTATTTCTATTCTGCATTTTCGTTGAGGTTTCGTTGTTTGATTGCACTTTCTGTTAATTATAATAATTTGCACCTCGGCTAAGAAGGAACCTGGATCATTTTCAGTGCTCCTTGCTAGCGAAGTGTTAGTTTCGTCTTGAGTTATTTGCACAAGGCTATTGGCTGGGCCAATCAGAAGCCGCCACAGCTGTTTTCACGGTAGTGTGTTAGGCTGTATTTATCAGAGGTCCGGCGCTGACGCGGAAGCATCAGCGAAGCGTTCAGCCTCCTCGTGTGAAGACAGACGAGGGTAAAGACCATCGACTTTTCCTGCGCGACTTTAACCGAGCAACGACTCCGAGCGACACACTTAAGTATCTTTTCTTTTTTCCCCCTTCCCTTACACACTCTCCGTTTCCATCCTCTTTCCTGCCACCTCTATCATGTGTTTCCAAACTATTCGGTTCTCTCTCAACCACGCTCTAACGTCCCACGCAGACGGCAACGTAATCCTGCTAACCTGCGCCTTATCTCTACCTCCTTCACTACACCTCTTTCCTTCTCTGTGGGTCTCTGGAATTGTCAGTCAGCTGTCAACAAAGCTGACTTCATTTCTGCTTTTCTTTAAAATCCACGCTCAGCATCTTGGGCTTGACTGAGACCTGGATTCGTCCAGAAGACTCAGCAACCCCAGCTGCTCTCTCTACTAATCTCTCTTTCTCTCACACCCCCGGCAAGTTGGCGGGGTGGAGGCACTGGTCTGCTCATTTCTAACAATTGGAAATACTCAACCCGCTCTTCCCTATGCAATTACAACTCATTTGAATCTCATGCCATTACTGTATCAGCTCCGATAAAACTCCAGATCGTGGTCATTTACCGTCCCCTAGCCAAATTCTAGCCACCTTCCTAGAGGAGCTGGACGGGCTGCTGTCCTCTTCGTGGAGGATGGCACTCCACTCCTAGTCTTTGGTGATTTCAACATTCACCTAGACAAGCCTTATGCTACAGACTTCCATGCACTCCTAGCTTCGCTTGATCTCAAACGCCTTACCACTACTAGCACGCACAAATCAGGCAACCAACTTGACTTAATTTACACACGCAATTGTACTGCAGATAACATTCTGGTACAACCGCTACATACTTCGGACCATTTCTTCATTACATTTACATTACACTTTGCTTCTCCTGTGCCACCAACCCCTACCAGTTACTTTTAGACGAAACCTGCGCCCCTTTCTCCTTCCCATCTTTCCTCTGTGGTATCCTCCTCTCTTCCTTCACCCACCCATTTCTCATCTCTGGATGTAAACGCAGCTACTGAGACTTTATGCTCTACCTTAACCTCTTGTCTAGACGACATTTGTCCTCTCTCCTCTAGGCCCGCACGGGCTGCTCCTTCCAACCCCTGGTTATCCGAGGTTCTTCGTGAACATCGGACTACACTCAGAGCGGCAGAGAGAAAATGGCGCAAATCAAACGATCTGTCGGACCTCAGTAGGTACCAGTCTATGCTCACATCCTTCTCTGCTAAAGTCCACACTGCCAAATCCTCACATTTCCGCAACAAGATCGACAGCGCTCCAGACATGCGTAATCTCTTCAGAACATTTAATTCCCTCCTCTGTCCCCCTCCACCTCCTCCCTCCACCTCTATTACAGCTGATGACTTTGCCACTTTCTTTACAGACAAAACTAGATCAATCAGTGGTCAGTTTTCACCTCCACGCACACAGGACCCTCACCCTACCACATCCACTGCTAAAACTCCCATCTTTTCTTTCTGTCCACTCACTGAAGCTGAAGTATCCAAGCTTCTCCTCTCCAACCATCCTACAACATGTCCTCTTGACCCAATCCCCTCACACCTTCTCCAAGCAATCTCACCCACACTCTTACCTGCACTCACACACATCATCAACACATCCCTACTCACAGGTAACTTCCCCATTGCGTTCAAGCAGGCTCGGGTAACCCCACTGCTCAAAAAACCTACATTAAACACTTCTCTTATAGAAAACTACAGACCTGTCTCTCTCCTTCCGTTCATAGCGAAAACACTTGAACGAGTTGTCTTCAACCAAGTCTCACTGTTTCTTTCACAGAACGACAAACTGGATGCTAAACAGTCAGGTTTCAGGAGGGGCCATTCAACTGAGACTGCGCTTCTCTCGGTCACTGAAGCCCTGCGAATTGCAAAAGCCCATTCCAAATCATCAGTCCTCATTCTGCTGGACCTATCTGCCGCTTTTGACACTGTCAATCATCAGATACTCCTGTCCACCCTCTCATCACTGGGCATCTCTGGCATTCCACTTCGCTGGTTTGAATCCTATCTCACTGGTAGGTCTTTCAGGGTGGCCTGGGAGGTGAGGTATCCAAAGCACATACACTGGTCACTGGGGTTCCTCAGGGATCAGTTCTTGACCCTCCTCTTCTCCACATACACTACATCACTGGGTCCCATCATACAGGCACATGGATTCTCATACCATTGCTACGCTGATGACACACAGCTCTACCTCTCTTTTCAACCAGATGATCCAACGGTAACTGCAAGGATCTCAGGTTGCCTGGCGGACATCTCGGCATGGATGAAAGAACATCACCTGCAGCTCAACCTGGCAAAGACTGAGCTTCTTGTCCTCCCTGCCACTCCGACTCTACAGCATGACTTCACGATCCAGTTAGGTTCATCAACAATAACCCCATCAACTTCGGTCAGAAATCTTGGTGTAATCTTTGATGATCAGCTGACCTTCAAAGACCACATTACAAAACTGCTCGATCTTGCAGGTTTGCACTATATAACATCAGAAAGATCAGGCCCTTTCTGACAGAGCATGCTGCACAACTTCTTGTCCAGGCCCTTGTCATTTCTAGGCTGGACTATTGCAATGCTCTTCTGGCTGGACTTCCGTCTAATACAGTCAAACCTCTACAAATGATTCAGAATGCAGCGGCACGACTGGTCTTCAACGAGCCCAAAAGAGCCCATGTTACACCTCTCTTTATCTCCCTGCACTGGCTACCAATCACGGCTCGCATCAAGTTCAAGACACTGATGCTTGCATATAGAACAACCACTGGCTCAGCACCCGTTTACTTGCACTCTCTATTAACAAACTACATCCCCTCCAGAAATCTGAGATCTGCTAGTGAGCGACGCCTCGTGATACCATCACAGAGAGGCGCAAAATCACTCTCTAGATCATTCTCATTCACCATTCCTGGCTGGTGGAACGATCTTCCCACCTCTATCCGGAATGCTGGATCCCTGTCAATCTTCAAGCAACAACTGAAAACTCATCTCTTTCGACAGCACTTGACTTCATCCTAAACTTAAAAAAAAAAAAAAAAAAAAAATTATCTTTACTTATTCCTTCCTTTGGTAGTTTGTATTTATTTGAACAATGTCTGAGACTTGGTGTTGCAAGCACTTCGTATGTCTGATTGCCTCTTCAAGATTAATCGCTCGATGTATTCCCCAATTGTAAGTCGCTTTGGATAAAAGCGTCTGCTAAATGACTAAATGTAAATGTAAAAATGTAAATGATGTCATCACCTTGTTGGCAGCGTCAATGAATTTCACACCCTTGTACGTGATGGAGAGGACGATGGTGGGGATCTTCCTCATCTGTTCTGTCGACCTCTGAGAGAGAAAGAGAGAATTATAGGATGTCTGTCAATGTCTTTTACATCATATGGGGTTAATATAATGCCTGGAATATTTAAATGCAAATGGATTAATTGATTGATTGACTGATTGATTGTATGTATGACATATTTTGTTCCAAAATTGTCATTACTGTAAAATAGGGGCCCACTGGGGGGCCTCAGCAAACATCAAAAATGGGCATAGGTTAGCTTAAAAGTATTTAAATGAATACTAATTAATACTATTAATATACTAAATAGTACTGTAACTAAATTAAAAAAAATCAAAAAAAAAAAAATCAATAATATTCCGTTTTCATGTAGCTTCAAAACTTCTGGAATTACAAAATGAATAGTTAATTAACTTAATTTAATCAACACTTCCAGTGTCTGTTAATAAAAAGTCTGAAAACAAGCAGCTTTGTCACATTTACAGGAAAAAAAGAAAGAAAGAAAATATCTTTTTATCCATATATTGACACCTTCACATATTATGTCGGACAATGGACAGCTTTGAATAAAAAAAAAAATTGAGAACTACTGCTGTTAAAAACAAATATATATATATATATATATATATATATATAAACTAAACTGTAAACATAATATTCAAAAATAGTATTAGGCACCATGACAGTATTTGTTGTACTAAATTTAAAATTGCTTATTATTACTCATTTATAATTAAATATCAATTTAAAAACAAATAATGAATTAGTATTTTACATTATGGTAATGAGGAATTGAGGGGAATGGGAGTACTTAATTATGATGAAAATAAATGTCATAATGCTAAAAGTCTTAATGGTCCTTAAAATGTTGTTTTATTATTATCATTAATATTTAGGGGTGAGATGTGACCAGTTTCATTGTGAAATTCACCAATAGCCAATGCTAATGTTTAAGGGACAGATTTCTTATGCCCTTTTTTATCATTTAGTCAAAGACAACATTTGTTAGTTCTGACTGTTTATGCTTTGGTCTTTTCATCAAGTGCCTGGCCCGACTGACAAGACTGCACCTCTGCACTGTCCAAGCTGTGAGCGGCTGAGCAAACAGTTCTGCTTGATTATTTAACCATTTAAACACCAACATAAACTGCTGCTTATCAGAACAGCCAATGAAGTGCAAATCTGCAGTCTGTCTCTCACACACAGGACAGTGCGATGAAGCGGAAGTCCATTTTCCACTTTCTGGACAGACCTTGTTAGTCATATATTATGAAACTGTCCTTTTTTGCGCTAGTGCCCCGTAGAGGACTCGCACGGGTGGCATTTTCCCTGACAGTGCTGCTTGCTGCCCGTTCCAAAATATAATAATAATCTCAGCGTCCTGGCGTGACTCCTCACAGGAGACCTTGAGCTCTCATTGGCCGAAGACTCTGTGAACACCTACCCTCATTTTAGCACAGGCGTCCTGCGTTGACTCTGTTCCTCTTAGTTCTTTAATGAGCATTGAGCCCAGATACTGCAGAACGAGCGAGTCGGGACAAACCGGTAAAGAGAGAGAGAGAGAGAATTCAGTTGGTCTCAGCTGGCAAAAGCAAACAGTTAAATCACATGATCTAAACACAATCAAAGGTTCGGGTGATTTCATAACCCATCACCTAAATATGAATTATGACTTTATTATTATATAAAGGGGCTGTGTTATGATAGAAATATTATTACGTTGGCCTCGTAACCGCATGATTCGAAGATGAGCTTCTCGGGCTGATGGTGCCAGTTCTGGACCGGTGTGTACGGTGCCGCCAGACTCGGGGGTCGTAAGGTCAAGCGAGGTTCCCGTTGACGTTCCTCAAATCTCTCCTTTAGGAAGGAAACATGCTTTTAGGATAAAGTGGCCAAAATGTGCATGATTTGAGCAGAAACAGAAGGATTCGTGGATTCGTTTGACTCACTTGTGGTTGTGGTCTGTCATTAGGCCGCTGTCGAATAGCCACGTCATATTCTGAGTCGGGACCTCTCCTCCTCCCAGAATCGCCTGCAGGTAACAGGGGATCCATGGAGCGTGTGTAGGAGTCCGAGTGACTGAGAGGAGACGAGGTCTGGGACATGAGATCCTGACACTGCAAAAGAAGCGTTCAATGAGGGAGATCAGCCAGCCAGAAAGATGCCCTTGCTCAGAAATGAGCTCAAGAGAGAGAGAGAGAAAATTTACAGTATACTGCACTTTGTTATAGACTGTAATCAGGGCTGATGCCAGATTTCATTTGTTGTGAATAAAAATGAGGCTGTGAGGGACAGAAGTGCAGTCTGTTCAATAAGGCAAACTGTTTTCAACCTGGGAGACTGAGCAGAGGAAAACACACAGAAAACACAACTTCCTCTAAATTTCTAGTGGACAAAGAGAATTGAATTAAATTGAATTTCGCATTATGGTAATGGAGATAAGGGGAAGTGACCTTAAAAGGTCCATAAAATGTGCTGATTCAATTTTCTTCATGCAAATGTAATTTTTTTTTTTTTAAGTTTATGTATTTTTATTTTAGGGTGAGATATGACCAAAATTATTGTGAAATTTCAAGATCCTTCTGTGAGGGACAGAAGTGCAGTCTGGACCACGATGTTTCAGCAGAGGAAAGCTGCCTTTGCTATTTGCATGACGAGTAACAAGTTTATATATGAGGATAATAAAGTTTTCTTTAGATAAAAATGCTTTGAAAGGCAAAAATTTGCTTTCAAAGTGAATATTTCTTAGGGAATATAATTCCCTAACAGAAAACCAGCATAATTGAATAAAATATTAGTTAGTTTAAGAAATCCTGGACTCTGTCATGAACAGTATAGCAGTGTTTTTTTGTTTTTTTTAAATGATGTTAAGAACTTGTGTGTGATTCTGGAATGTCCTATTTGGCATCATGTACTGTATCTCATCTCAGCAATTACTGAAAATATGCAACTTTTACCCCCAGTTCAGTTAATTTCTTATAGTTTGTTCTCAGATCCCATTCTTTTTGAGGGTGGTAAGGAACACTTTAATATCTGTGAAAAGTGCTTCTTTGGCAGCAGCGTCAGCTTGTTCAAAAATATAAGGGAAAACGAGAGGAATGCAACCTTAAAAGGACCTTAAAATGTGTTTCTTGGATTTTCTTCATACAAAATATAATTTATTTTATGATTTTTTCCCCCAAATATTATTATTTTGGTGTGAGAGATGAGCAATTTCATTGTGACATTCATCCAATACCCTTCTGTGAAAGGCATAAATGTGGTCTGTTCAATAAGTCACACTGTTTTCGACCTGGATGATTCAGCAGAGGAAACAGAAAATACATCTGGCAAATTTCTAGTAAACTAAAACTCTGGAAGGCATGGTTTGCGAAAATAAGACGTGACCCAGTTGTTAATCTTTTGAATTAAGAAACAACTTTAAAAACATTTTTTTTTAAACAATTAAATTAATACACATTTACAGATCAAATATTTGGTATATTATAGTTTGACTCTTTCTCATTTTGCAAATTATTATACTCAACTAAAATTACATATGCCATTTCAGCAAAATTAATCAATTTGTCATGCCAAAATATTGATAATATTTTCATTAGGAGACCAAACCTACAACAAAAAAACACTTCATTTCGAACAAACTGTAATTCCACCCTCAGGGTCTCAGAGTTTTTGTTTACTCCTAATGGTCTACTTAAAGCCTAAAATCTATTCTATAATATGTAATATTATAAAATATTATAAAATATTATAGCATACAGCAGTACATACTCTGATCTGAGAGAGGCGGGGTGGTTTGACCGGAGGCTCCTCATACGGCCGTTCAGCTAATGACGCAATAATCCTTTTCCTGTGGCCCAACAACGTGATCTTCAGCACCTACAAATAGACATAAAACACACGCAAAGGCAAAAATTACACAATGTCTATTAAGCAACATAAATACCCTGCTCTCAACCGAATAATTCAGAGTCAAGTAATTTGATTTTTTTTAAATAAAGTAAAAGCCAACTATGTAATTACTTCATATAATACTTGACATAAAACAAATAACAAAAAAGTCTATACTGTATCACGTTCTCACATTGACAATCTCCAGCTCCCACAAGTTCTTCACACATTCTAGCGTGCGATATCCGCTGGACAGGAAGTTCTGCAGGTATTCCTGAAGACCCAGGACATCCAGCCACGCAGCGAGGGATGTGCTGCCGTCACAGCCTAATGCTTTCACCTGCAGAGTTCAAAACCAACAGAGAACTTCAGACCCAGTACAGATAAACTACCCGCTGACAAACAACGGATATTATTAAAATGATGGACATCTTACAGAATAATACTGTTAAAGGCATAAAGTGATTATAAGCATGTGACAATCCTCGTCAAAGTATTTTAGACTCAGACAAACCTTTGGTAGAGAACGTGCAGCACTGAGGATCTTCCTGCGATGTGCCGGATCCGTGATGCCAATTTCTCTCAGGTCTTGCTCTTCCATTACGTCATTTCCCTACACAAACATACATACACACATATCAGGTGAAAAACAAGACAAAAATACAATATACACAACGCCACAACACACAACCTAAATGCACAAGCCCATATCAATAGTGTATGCCAATAATGCATCAGTTGGTAAATGTATTTTTTGTCTGAAAAAACAAGGTTTAATTCAATGTACTGCAAAGCACCATAAAAAACAGCAACATCGATGGTCATCTCTAAACCAACTCTACTTTAATCAACAAACATACAGAAGGTCTCCACTTTATGGATTGAGGACACAATATATATCGGGTAGGACAGAGGCACACATCTCACATTGTTTGTATGAGTGTGCGTGTTTCATGTTTCTTCATTGATCAATGCCATGTACTCTAAACACAGTGCGTCCACCACAGCAGCATCTGAGCGATCGATGCAAGACAGCGCAGAGAGCAATCTGAGGTGCTGATCTCACAACGAGACACACACACACTCAATCCCTTTATACACAGGAAACACTGTGCATGACCCTTCATGCACCTGAAGTGTCTATCAATCAAATGATGTCAAGAATATAATAAACTTGATTCAGACAGACAGGAATTTACAGTAGTGAGTGCATTGTTTTGAGATGTTGAACTGTGATTTGCTGTGAACTGACCGATTTACAGTACCCCCAACAAAGTGTGCTTCAGTGTTAGCGTGTGCCCATTACATGAACCACAAACTGTATGCTGTGGAGAAAATAATGACTCCTTTGAGCACTGGCTGTCATTATGTGCTGATTGAGAGAGACAGTCTATTCTAACGAAGACACACACTGAAACAAAATCATTCAGTTGCAATCCCCACTTCAAGAGCATTTCACTGCTAAGCAAAAAATTAAATAAAATCATAATCATACCAAAAAAAGCTCTACAAAACAATCCATGAACCAAAACAAACCCAAGGCGAAAACATTTATTTTAATAATAATAATAATAGGCTAATAATAAAATAAGGCAAACCATTTAAAAAGATCAAAAGAAACAAACCTATAAAACAAAGCAAACCACAACACGAAACCAATAACATGAGCAAAAAAAAAAAAAAGCAAAACAAAAAACTCAAACAAAAATCAAAAAGAATAAAACAAACAAAAAGCAAAATCACACACACAAAAAAACTAAAAAGCAAATCACAAAACGAACAAGCAACAAAAAGCAAAACAAAAACTCAAAACACAAAGCAAAAACAATAACACTGACAACAGAGTAAACCACAAAAAAATAAAAATAAAATACTAACAAGAAAAAAGCAAACCACAAAACAAAACCAATAACAAGCAACAAAAAGCAAAATAAAAACTCAAAGCAAAAAATAAAACAAACAAAAGGCAAACCACAAAACAAAACCAATAAAAAAAACTAACAAAAAGCAAAAATCACAAAAGAAACAAAAAGCAAAACACAAACACAAACACAAAACAAAACCAATAACACTAACAAGAAAAAAGCCAACCAAACCAATAAACTAAACCATTATCACAAGCAACAAAAAGCAAACCACAAAAAAATAAGCTACTAAAACAAATACAATAAAATGCAAACAACAAAATGCTAAAAAAAAAAAACAACTCAAAACAAACAAAACCAATAAAAAAAAAAAGAACAGACAATAATCAAAAGCTCATCGCAGTGTCCCAATAATGACAGAGAGATAAGTGATCCTGTCACCTGTTAATCGATTATCAGCATTAAGAGTTCTTGTCCTAACTAGTCTACAGTAAAATATTGTTGCAAAAGCCTGCTCCTCTTAACTCTGTATTAAACATCAAATACGTTTTGATCGGCTTTGATTTTCTCTTCGCACAGCGCTTCGGTGGACAGGCAGAACTGCAAGTCATACAGTTTTGGCTGGTGTAAGAAAATTGTCATAAACGTCCTGTGCGTCAAACTAACACTTTCTGATCCAAGACAGACACTGAAGGAAGATGCAGATCTGCTCCGAATCAAATAAGAGACATCTAATGCTTGGATGAATATATCTACACAGGCACACACAAATCATGTCACTGTCCGTCATCATTCACTGAACCACTTTAAGTCTCATCTGCTCATTCTGTGATAAAGTGAGGAGGGAGGCAGATGGTGAATAAGCTCGAGTAAAACTGCCCAAATCATTTAGAGTGAAGAAACGGCAGCTGAATGCAGAAGGGGTGAGGTGGATCAATCTGTCTCCGTCCACTTTTTCTCTCTCGCTCTCTCTCTTTACAATCCACTTAACTCTTCTCCTCTCATTATCAGCCTTCAGTATAGACTGAAATCATATCTCTGAGAACAGCACACATAGATGTATTCTAGTACGGATGGGATAATGTGACAATGAAACAAATGGATGTTGCACATTCAGTTGCTCCAAAACGTATCTGGACACTACTTGCACTGTCAGATTTTCTAATATTTCTGTGTCATACTTCCGCAATTTTTTTACCGACTTGTATCATTCATTTTCGAACCACAAGCAAAACTGTGTATACTTTGCATTTAAATCCCAAACCGCAGGTATGTAACGGCGATGTTTGCTTTAGTAACAGCAGTAATAAAAGCTTGTATGACTCACAGCTCCAGAGACTTCGGAGACTTTGCGAAGTTTGCAAAGAAATAATGTTTTTTAGAGCTATCCAATTTCACAGAGACATCTGAGAATAAAACTTTGATTCCAGTTGCGGAGAGATTCCTCATGACGGCAGAGGAGAAAATCAGCCCCTAATAAGGGAAGTCCACAAAACAACAGCTCTATTCCAGCAGCAGCGTCTGAGCAATCAAAAGATATCTGTGCGCTTCGGAGCCGTGGAAATCCTCAGTGGAAATCTCCTTAATGTAGAGGAACTTGAATGAACTTTGAGGAACGATGCAGATGCTTTATGACTACAGAGGAATTCATAATCATTTCACACGTTAGCTATCGTCAAGTGATGCCTTAACCATAATTAGGCACCAATTAAACGCTTGCTAGTTCAGAGCACCTGCACTTCTGGGTCAATGATGAATGAACAGGCATGATGTGAATCCATGTGCAGAAAAAGTCACTTGACACGTTTAAACATGGATGTCCTGATACAACATTTGTGAGCCAATATCCAATTATCTAAGACAACATCTGCTGATACTGATAGTTTGATGGTCGTTTTAAGAGACTGATAATTACACAACTTCAAAGGGAACTGACATATCGATTTATTCTTTATAAAACATTTCACATTTTATTTATATAATACAAAATTAAAGACCAGCTAAGAAAAAAATAAATAAAGTGCTCTTAAATTTTATGACAAATGTAAATGTGAAGCAATAGACTGCAACAATTCACGATTAACTACTCATTCTTAAATATATTATATGAAATACAAAATTAATATCAAGTTAAAATGTTTCTTAAAAAAATGAAACAAAAAAACAACAACCATATTTTAAGGATGCACAAATAATTGATTTATAGCCAATGCGATCAACTAACTGTGAAACGTGCTGATTATAGCATTCCATTTAAATGCACTCCTGATGTGTAAAAAAAAATCCAAAAAGTTTGGAGATTTTTTAATATTTTTTATTTTATTTCGAAAGAAATCTTGTTTCGAAAGAATTACTGTTAAAAACAGTAATACTGTAAATATTACAAATTAAAAGATCTATTTATCTGTCTGTCTGTTTATTATCAATGTTGAAAACAAAATGTGTTTTTTGTGGTAACCATTTTTTCAGC
Source organism: Onychostoma macrolepis (assembly GCF_012432095.1). Taxonomy (NCBI): domain Eukaryota; kingdom Metazoa; phylum Chordata; class Actinopteri; order Cypriniformes; family Cyprinidae; genus Onychostoma; species Onychostoma macrolepis. The sequence continues at coordinate 25,354,472 of NC_081177.1, read as the reverse complement.
AGTTTTTGATTAATGTAAAGTTTATATTTGAAACGGAAATCTTTTGCAGTATTATAAATGTCTCTACTGTCACTTTTTATCAATTTAATGCAAATTTTCTGAACAAAAGTATTAAATTTATTTAAATTTTTTTTTATTAAAAACAAAATCTTACCACGCATGTAACTAAGTAAATACACAATACTGTATACATATGCAAAAAGATCTATCACTTTAAAAATGTGACCCTGGAGCATAAAATCAGTCTTAAGTCGCTGGGGTATATTTGTATAATAGCCAAAAATACATTGTATGGGCCAAAATTATAGATTTTTCTTTTATGCCAAAAATCATTAGGATATTAAGTAAAGATCATATTCCGTGAAGATATTTTGTAAATTTACTACTGTAAATATATCAAAACGTCGTTTTTGATTAGTAATATTCATTGCTAAGAATTCATTTGGACAACTTTAAAGGCGATTTTCTCAATATTTAGATTTTTTTGCACCCTCAGATTCCAGATTTTCAAATAGTTGTATCTCGGCCAAATATTGTCTGATCATAACAAACCACACATCAATGGAAAGCTTATTTATTCTGGAAATCTCAATTTCGAAAAATTGACACTTAAGACTGGTTTTGTGGTCCAGGGTCACAAATGATAAACAAAAATCTAGTTACAAAATAAAAAAAAATTAAAAAATAGTTACAATACAATTAATTTGCAATCACATTTCTGGTGTTTGCTGTTAAATTACCTGTTTCTCCACAGTCTCTCTCTCTTGCGCACACACAGGTTTCCATGTTTTATGAGGATATTCCATAGACGTAATAGTTTTTATATTGTACAAACTGTATTTTCTATCCCTTACCCTAAACCTACCCCTCACACAAAACTTTCTGCAGTTTTAGATTTTCAAAACACTTAATTCTGTATGATTTATAAGATGTTTTCCTCATGGGGACCAAAAACCATGTACCCACATGGTCAAAATTTACTGGTAATACTATCTTTATGGGGGAATTTGGTCCCCATAATGTATGGGAAAACCAGGACGACACACACACACACTCACTCAGGCTACAGATGCAGCTGGTACAGGTGGTGATATCTGATCATGATACCAGCTCTGTTCTCTGGCCGGTCAATCTGAAGTACTATTCACTGACCCCAAACGTAAAGCTAATTCAACTTCTCACCCTCCCTTTGAGTGACTTTGTAAGTTGGTTGCACACGGGGTCAGTGGTGAGGAGAATGCCAACATCCTCCGGCCCTTAGACTTCTGCAGCATTATATTTTTAGGTTTTTCTTGCACCAAAAACAGTAATTCAGTTGTTGCTATTGTACCTTTAAGACGTCTGTATGTAAATGCATTGTTCTGATAGGCCAACCTTTCTGTATGTGAAAATATGAATATAAAATCACACTGTATATCCTCAATAGGCTGAAAAAATATTGAGAAACAATTCTCATTTATTTAAACTTCCGTTTCACTCCCTTTCCAAAAACACTACATAAACTACGTCGTTCTCACATGTATGACACAAACATACATCAGACAGCAAATTACAATTCCTATCTATCTATCTATCTATCTATCTATATCTATATATATATACAAAAGTCACAAAGAAAGATCATTAGTTTTTTTGAACTAACAAATACTGTTATATGAATAAGTTAGTAAATAAACTGTTGCAGGTCTCACAAACATATGAACATATATAGGAATGGTTCCTAGTTCATTTTAAACCAGACATAACTATAAATTGACTTTCGGCTCACGGCTCTGAATGATTCAATCAATGAGAGTCCGATTCAAACTGACCAGCGAGAATCTTTTTGACTGATGCATTAAAAAGAACTAGGCTCATGAGAGTAATTTTTTTCATCAGCTGGCCCAAGTTGTCAGCTAATGGCAGCCTACAAGATAATATCTGAGGAAAAAAAAATATATTGACATGCATAAAACCTTCCAGACTGTCATCAAAGGTAACTAGATTTTAAATTATTGCCATAAACATTTTGTTGCATTAGCAACCATTAAAGTCGCCACCTGGAGCCCTGTCTTCTTATAATATAGTGAGGAGAATTCTGGAAACTAAGAGGAAAAAGAAAAGGGTGGAAAATATACAAAAGAAATAAAACATGTTTATGCATGTCAAAAAGCCAAGCTTCCTGCACCAGCATTATCTGAGAGAGAACATATACTCAATCCTCCACTCTGACATGAAAAACAGAGTCAGAGCACAGAAAGATGAAGTCTTCATCTCCAAAAAGCACTGGGGAGGAAGTGGAAAAAAGACACAAAGACGGGAAGGAGCTTTACAGTGATGTTCAAAGCGTTCTGCAGCTATTAAACACATCGACAGCTCAAGATGCTAAACCCGCTGAGCTATTAAAATAGTCATGTGAAAAATGCCTGCCTCTTTCCAATCAGCTCACTGTAAAAAAGACTGACCTTTTTTGAAATTTCAAACGCATGGAGATGAAATTGAGGCTTTTGCTTAAGAAGCTCAATGCGGCTGGGATACAGTATGATAGGTACAGACCACCATATAAACAAATCTAAGCTGAATTCATTCCAATTCACTCCACTAAGACATTCAGAGTTAAGTATGTAAGAGAGTACAGCAGAACGGTCCAGCCAAGATTTATTAATCCTGCATATATAAATCAGAACAAGTCCACAAATGCAATCAGGCAAGGCAATCTGAATGCAGCAGAGAGACTGGACTCCTGTATCAGTAGAAGTGCTATTGTGGAGTTGTGCTGAACACTCAAATCCAAAGGACGTATTATGCGATTATGTGACTGCATCATGCCACGCCACTGATTTGGAGTACAGTGTCACATCATGAGTCACCTAACTGAATAAAAAAAAAAAAAAAAAAAGGAAACATATATATACATATATATGCATACTGAAAGTAATCTCTTCTGCTTACCAAGGCTGTATTTATTTAAATCAAAAAAACATTAACTGCAGTCTATTGATGAAAAAAAAAAAAAAAAATTTCTACTTAAATATATTTTAAAATGCAATTTATTTCTGTAATGGAAAGCTGAATTTTCAGCATCATTACTCCAGTCTTCAGTGTCATATGATCCTTCAGAAATCATTATAATATGCTGATTTAATAACATTTATTATTATCAGTGTTAAAAAACAGCTGTGCTGCTTAATATTTTGAGGAATTTTTTTTTTTTTTTTTTAAGTCTTTGATGAACAGAAAATTCTAAAGAACAGCATGTATTTGACTTTTGAAAAATGAGAAATGTCACCTTTATTTGAAATTAATGTGTTGTTGCTGGGTAAAGGTATTGATTTCTTAAAAATGAATGAATTAATAGTAAAGTATTTAAAATAAAGTGTGTACAAGATGTGTATACTTTTTTTTCGGATATCAAATTTGCTTAGAAAAATTGTATAATTGTATTGGTATCACTATCAACTACTTTATGCATCAGTGCTAAACTGGGCTTCAGAGTCATTACAAATAGTTAACCAAGCATTAATGGATTGTAGCTTGATATTGCATTTTTCTATCTATGTAAGTACATCTAGAATGATGTTTTGAAGGATCTGCAGAGATGGACGATGCATCAGGACAATGCACACACACACTCAACTATTGCTGACCAGCTTGGCTATAAAACCTTCATTACTCCTGCAATGAGGTGGCGCTCGGCGTGGAACAGAGGGCGACCAGGGACCCGTCTGTATCTCTGATTTACAACACACATCTCGCCTCCCTCAGCCAGCTGAGGCTTTCAACCGCATCACCATCAATTCTCATTACCTCACATGGTAAAAACAACACAACCCCTTAAAAGGCATCAGGCTTCTTTCATAAAGCCTCATGGGCTTCTCAGTCTGGTGAAGAACCTGTTTGTGGGCCATGTCCCAATATATGAATCCTCAAAAGAGCTTCTTTAGTGTAACCAATTGCAACTATATTTATACACTATTTAAGAAAAGACTGTTATAATCTGCTTAAGAAAATGTGTTCGAGTTCTGGATGCCCAAGTCTCGAAAGATCTCAATGCCAGTCTATGATATCCTACTCCCTAGATATGACTTGAGTCTGATTTCAAAGAAAACTTTCAGCTTCTTGTATCTTCCACCAGGTGGAATTCATCAAAAGAGTCACTTAGAAAAGTATTAGCTTACCTTTACTCCAAAAAGAAAAAAAAAGAAAAAAGATTTGAGTTATCATTCTTGGTGTTGAAACTTGGTGCCTTAGCAAGCACCAAAAAAAAATAAAACACATTCTTTATTGAGATTGTCAAAACCTATTTTCCAGAGGCTAGTGTTTTTATAAACTTTGGCTGTCTATAGTGTGCAGTTATCAGAAGTGATTGAGCTCTGTCTAAATCAAACTACCACTTAGCATCCAATCTCATAACAACGTCCTAATTAGGTTGTTAATGATTGATCATTCAGAGCCTGGATAAAGACCAGGACATCCGCCTTGATTAAGTGCCTATTTTTGCTATGGCAAATCATGTTAAGACCAAAGAACGCTCACTGCTCATTGGACCTCCCAGCTTAAGAAGAATGCTGACAGTTCTGCTGCTGCTGCTACAGAAGTTCACTTGTCTGCAGGTTCGCTCTGCTACGGCAGCAGACTTGTAAACACTTAATGCTTATTTATTCAAGGAACTAGAAAACTCTCTTTCTGCATGTTTGAATGAAGGCAACATCAGAGTTACTGGCCAAGATCCATAAGCACCAGAATATCAAAACTGGCATGCCAAACATACAAAAGCTCTTTGATGTAATAAGTAATGTGTGATCATTTTCTTAAAGACAATCAGATTTGATAAAAAAAAAAAAAAAAGGATAAGGCATAGAAAAAACTGTAGGTAGTACAGTACAGTAGGGTACAGGTAGAGTAGCAAAGTAAAATGCTTTTATTGTAGGAGACAACTAGGTAGGAGTTACTCACCATGAACCGCAGGTCGTCGAAGCCGTTGAGCAGTAGCTTGCTCTCATACTGCGGAAGGCCTATATGCTCCAACCAATCCCCAACTGGCTGTTCAAGCAGCCTCCCGGATCCACCTGCAGACAGAGGAAGGCGCTTGAGCAGCGAGAAACCATTAAGACGGTAGCATCGGCACTCGGAGGAAGAGACGTGGCACTGCCACATCATCCTCGGCCAACAGTGCCGAGAGCACAAACACCAGGACGGCAGAGGCGACAGGATCCCGGCTGAGAGGTGTGGTCGCTCCCACAGCAGGGGCGAAACCACGCTAGCTAAAAATTAAGTTTGCTGTAGCTGAATTTGGAAAGAAGATTGGGCCCAACGTTGGGACTGATCACAGATTTAGACTCCACATTATGTCTCTGTTGAATCAATTTACATTTGAGAGGTTACTATGAAGTACAACTGGGTGCCAAGACCAGCAATTATCAAAGTTTCCATTTGAGCCCAGAAATCGCCCTATGAATCAAAGGTTTGATTTCACAACCCAAAAAGTCACAGAAGACAATGTGCACCATTGTAATCAATCCAGTTAATAATCCCAAACAGGCTAGCTCCTGGAAATGTGAGTTTGTAGATCCACCTTTGCAAGTCCTAATTGACTGGGGTGTTTAATGAGGAAGAGCACAGTAGAGGATCAGACGATTGAAAGTTGGTATTCCCCTCATAGGTGTCCATGTGGAGGTAGATGCACAAGTAAACTTCTCAAACAGTCATTACTCCCAAGCAATGTCTACCGATCCCTTAAACTAATGCCGAAAACGTCACAATCTCCTGATCTCCTAAGAGTGACAAAAAATTGCTATGGGACTCTGCCGTAAGCCTGGAAACTCTTAACTTGCGTACTGCACTCCTCATGCAAATGAACTTCTAATCCAATCTCTATGATAGCGCTACTTAAAAGCCAGGCAGGATTGCATGGCTTGCATTGCACAAAGTCACTCTGTGATTCTCAGGATCAAAAGGTACACGAGATGTAGGCAAAGAGCAAAAAAAGCTTCTGAGTCTTCGCTCAAACAAACCTCTTGATATCAACTTTATTCCAAAACAAGAATGTCTGACTTTGATTAAATTCAGATGCAGAAGACGGCAAAAAATGTAAGCCTCACCAATAAACGCCAGTGTAATCAAAACCGAATTAAAAGCAAAAGCGAATGGAAAAACCAATGAGAAGTAGTATCCACCCGAGTCATTCAACTTAATCCGAGACACCCAACTGCAAAAGTACAAGACTTGCTTTTCCAACACGACAAAGTCTCCCAGAGTCCGGCAGAAGTCCAAACAGAGAATGTGGGTGCTCGTCCCACATCAGTCAATCCTCAGAGTACATTGCAGACATATCGTTATCCCTCTAGTTCCTCGAGACATCGTGACTGCTGTTGAATTAGTAACGCAAGGTCAGTGGGGTGTTTGCTTGCTCCAGAGAATGCCGGTAAAACTTGACACACTTGCGGTGCGGACAAGTCTGGATGTTGTAAGAAAAGCAGCAGCAATCCGAAGGTGCGGTCTCCTTGTTCAACCGGACGCTGTCAATTCTGCTCTGCAGCGCTCCTGCTCCGTCTCCTCCTTTCTCTCCCTCGCTCCTGCTCCCCCTCCCTCTCCCTGTCTCCTCCCCTCCCTGCCTCGCTCTCTCTTCCCCTAAAAGAAAATGCGGGCCTGCTGTCCATTATCTAAGAACTCATCAAACCTTTGTCCCGTTCATTGACCCAACTGGGACCATTACTCTTTCGTCAGAGTATTGTTGACTATGGTAACAATATTAGAGGCATCGATTAAAGAAACAAAGCTTAATAGTGTTTACCCAGAAAGCAAAGCATAAACAGAGGCATATGCAGAGCTTCTAGGCTGGAGGACGTAGCTATGGGTTTATTGCCAAGCTGCAGGGCAGTTCTTCTTCTAATTCCCCTGACACTCATGCATGTTAATATTTTAGCACCTTTATCCACATACACAGAAACAAAGCGGCAAAACTCTGCCAACAATCCTGTTGCAGGAGTTTATTAATGAAATACTGTGTTGTTGATGTGACAAATGCATTTTAAAGGAATTGCAAAACCACCAGTTACAGAGTTCTCCAGTGGTATTAGAAAAGGCAAGCCAAGTCAAAGTTCTGTAGTGCTCTAAAGATGATACATTTTCACACTTTAGATTCTAAAAAAGCATTATGACTAGCTAAATGGTACAAGTGTACCAATATTAGCATGCCAGAGTGTTCTCTGAGGTATTTAGATGGTGGTTTGCTGGCTTTGAACAAAACATCACCAGATTTAATTTCCCATTTTATTGCTTATCCAAACATCTTAAAGCGGAGTTCTTGGAATAAAAGCACCGCTCCTCAACAAGCCACATGATTTATGGTATCATTTATATCAAAAGCACAAACAGTGCAGGGCCTTCGCAGTATAATACTTTGTTTACAGTTTTATTCAAATTTCTAACGTCAGTCCGAGCAAAAGTAATAAATGCTGGCTTTAGTAAGCACCACTAATAAAATTAAAAACCAAGAGTCATGTCCAAGTAGGATGCCCGCAGGAAACAGGAAATGAGGTCAGAGGCAGTGCCATGTGACCAAGGACAGAGAAAGGACTGGTCCTCTAGCAAGGCTTTGCACTTATATGGGCCAATGAACCCAGTTGGAACACAAAGGCCTCTTGCAGAGACACACACCACTTGAAATGGTGTTTACAGGTTTTAAGATACACTGATGTGAGAAGGGTGCTCTATTCACGGCTTACAGCAGCTTTCCCATCCACTTTTGCAGGAGTTGCCAAACGGGAGCGAATGGTACAGCAAGCGTGACGGCCCCTCTGGTCTCGATTGCTGTAGTTTGGTTAATTCCAGAGGAAAGTCAATAAGCTGCCTCCATACAGAACAAGGTCATGCATCACCAAGGCGGAATCGTCAAGCGTCTCAGCGTCCATTGATTTAACTCTCAAGTGTCCCCTCGTCCTTCAACGGCACACTGGGATTTCTCATTCTCCATTTAAAGAGCCAGCCAACCTCATTTCCTCTGTTCACTAATGTAACTCTTCTGGACTTGGCCTTCGTCTTTCTCTTGCCCATCAATAGGTTATTGAGTTTCATTGCTGGATTGCTTGGTCAGGTCTCATTTCATAGGGGAGCCAATGCGAAGGCAGATCCTCATTTAAAACGTTCAATCCAGGAAGACACTTGATGGTCAGCTACAACTAGGAGGACAAAGCTTTGAGAACAATGAGAAGTAAATGAACAAAAACAAAACATTCTTTCTTCTCTTCTCAATTAAAGACAATCTTCTTGATTGTGACATGTCGAATACTGTTTCCGGGTCCAAGTTTCTACTCCGTTTCAAGTGAGAGTGCCATCTCAACAGCCATTTATAAGCTCAATTCATTTATAGCACAAGCTTTTGGGGTCATGATTTTTCAGTAGTATTTACAGAGCGCCATGAGTGCATCCTTGTACTGTTGGATGCTTTTGCTTTTTGAAGGAGCATTTGGACTTGGAAATGACAGCACATGATGTTAGACTTATCATCCAGATAGATTTATTTATTAAATGGCTCTCTGGAATACTTGACTCTGATTGGTCAGTCCCAACATTCTGAGGTGTGTTATTCCACAACAACAACACACTCATCTCATCTGGGTATTTGAGGTCAGCGCTTCTTTCACATCTCTCATATCTAGGTTTGCAAAGGGGTGGAAAATTTCCGGAAACTTTCCAAAAATTCCCAAAAGACTCCAAAATTTCCAAAATGTAATGGAAATGTCCACCTTTTTGCAACTCTACTCATTTCACACCGCCACACAGTCTCGTGTCATTTCGAAAGCATCTGCCATCATCTTGCGCCTTAGATATTGACTGTATTTACTGTAAAATGAAACCGGAGGACTTAATATAACAGTATGAATAGTAGGCATGTGGTAATATTGTTACAGTCTCCTTTAAGAATATTACAATTCAGAACGGTTATTATGTACACTATAATGGATGTAGGATAATAAATAGGGATGCGCCATTCCAGTACTGCTATTTTCTGCCAGATCAGTATCGGTCAGACAGGGCTGATCCAAATCCAATATTGTGAATACTATTCTGTTACTGTTAAGCCGCACAAAAGGCATAAATGCATTATAAAGCACAACAAAGCTTTTGTGCACCTTTAATTATAAGCTGACAATTATTTTCATGTTTTTGCCAATAACTGATAATGGCCGATATCTTAAAAACTAATAAAAAAAAACAACATCATTTTGGCAACTCTACATAATAATGTACAAATAACATTTGATATTCATTTTGAGATTTTCTAAAGATCAGAATGGAAAAGTGTTATTTATTTTAAACAACAACAACAAAAAAAGATGTACCTGTGGCAGGGCACTCCTGGTCTTTGGAGAAGTCGATGCCGGCTCCAATAAGGGTCATGATCTTCTCAATCTGTAAGCAAAATACAAACACAGTGAAACCAAATGAAGACACTAACCACAGTGCAGTGTGAAAAAAGCAGCTGCGATTTATGTTAAAACTTTGCATTTATTAGCAGACGAAGCAGTAATGCAGCAACAAATCCGACTGAGAAAACACCATCTATCATCCCAAGGTTATAAGAATCATGCACAATGCAAATAAGAAACAGCAAAATATTTGGTTGCACCAGTCCTGACCAATACAGGTCACAGGTGAACTGAGTGTCAACGACCCAAGTGTAACCATGAAAGACAATCTAGAGTCCAAAAACCCAAGGAAGTAAACACCAAGACATACAGGTAAACTTGTAAACATGCAGGAGAACAAGAGAACAACATGTCCAGGATGTCATTTCATATAGTCACTATCATCAATCACTAGTCTAACCAGTTAAATGTCAGACTACAAGACATCGTCTGAAAAGATATAAGGGTAAAAGTAGGAGTTCTGCCTTGCATCTGAATATATCAATGCAATTTAGCCAAGCAGGACATTTCTGAAAGTTAGCAAAGTCTAATGACATGTAAGCAACTCTTCACTTGGAGTCAGCATTCATTGATCATGACGTCCACACCCTTCAGTGATTGACAGACTGCTGCGGTAACTGAAAGGACACTGATTACATAACATCAGCACAGTCTGGGTTGTCATTTTAGTGTAGAAATTCATTAATTCAAATCACAAAAAATAAATTCAATAACATCAAAAGCAGGCCATATCCGAGTCAGTGAGATTAAGATCCGTCTTTAGCAGTTGATGAATCTACTGATGTGTGGAAGCAGCTCCTAATTCTTCAGTACAAAAGTGGAGTTATGTAATATGAAGACAATGGAGGAGGTGACGAGACATTTAAAAATGACGCACAGAAATTCTTTTAATTGGGGGATAATGCATCTGTGTGGTTGATATTAAACACTGGCAGAAATGTGAAAAATAATGAACTATGAGTTAGTAAAAGAAAACGGTTCATTTTAAGTGACAGCAAAGCTGCCGAGCAATAGCTTATCCAAAGTAGCGAAGACAAAAAGACACGGTAGACAGAAAAAGGAGAGAGAGCTTGAATCCTGGAACCACCTCTAAAAAAGGCTGGCCGAGAGAGAGCTGCGAGAAGACTCTGACAAGGTTTCCAAACTTTTAGTGACAGACAAATATTGAACCGAATAAATCATGAAAATGAAGTTATATCATTATTGACTCATCCTTGTGTCGTTCCAAACCTGTATGACTGACTTTCTTCAATGGAACACAAAAGAAGATATTCTGAAGAATGTTCGTGCTGCTCTCCTCCATACCATAAGCATATGGTAAACTTTTTCAGTGAGTGATGACTTTAATTTTGCTCTGTTTTTTCACACAAAACTATAATATGACTTCAGAAAATCATATGGGCAACTTTTTCTACTTTTAACATACTTTTATTTACTTATAGGTATGGAAAAGAACAGCATGAACATTCTGAACATCTCCTCTTGTCTCACACAGAATAAAAAGACATGCTGGATTGGAACGTCACAATGTATTAACATTTTGAATGAGCTTTTATTTAGCTTCTATTGATTTCTAATTTCATTTCAAGTTTTAGTATTTTTTTAATTTTATTTTATATTTCAATATAGCTTGCTTTATTTATTTAATACATTTTTAGCAATTTATTTCAGCTAGCTGCCAAGGCAACTTTATTAAAAATTTATAATAACATTAAATGTTTTTCATCTAATATTTAAATTAACAAAAATAATTTTTAATAGTTTTAGTTAAAGCAATAGTTCACCCAAAAAGTTTGAAGAATGTTGGTAGCCAAACACTTTTGGTTCCCATTGACTTCCATTGTATGGTCAAAAAATACAAAGGAAGTCAATGGTAACCAAAACTGTTTGGTTATCAACATGATTCAAAATATCTTCGTTTCACAGAAGAAAGTCATACATGTTTGAAAAGACAACAGTGGTGATAATGACAGAATTTCCATTTTTGGGTGAACCTTTTCTTTAACTTTAACAACAATGGAAAGTTATAAGTCAATAATGACATAAGTACACCTCCATTTAAGTTTGCTATCAGTAATATCTGCGTAGAAGGTTTGGTTCTGCAGAATCTGTAATAACCAGAGAGCAGAGGAACAGCAGACGTGGACAAGAAGCCAGAGGGACGTGTGGAGGGTCTTACTCTTTGGGGCGGCCGCTGTCTCCATGGAATAGAGAGGGAATGCCTCTGTCTCTGCAGGGAGAAAACCAACTTCTGTTCAATTGCTATTTTTTGCTTAAAGGGAGAACAAAGTGTGACCCTTGACAATGGCACAATTGAGAAACCCTTTAATACAGTTAATGGGAACTAAATATAAACGTGACCTCCAGGTTGGTTTGACACCTCAATGACCGTTTTTCCAGGAATAAACCCTTTGAAGATGCACAAACACTTGAATGGCTGTCAAAAAAAATGAATAGTCTGGGAAAGAGGAAAAGCTTTGATCCCGGCGCTCTGGCTCCATGTACTACAGGAGAGTGTTTCTGATTTAAGGATAAGCTGTGTGAAGTTTTCTCATTCCAGTCTCATCCAGAATCCATCAGAAGGCAGACGAGTCATCAGTTATGTCTGACATCTCTCTGTCCCACAGCACAGTTTTCTCATTTTCAATATACAGTGCATCTGCTAGAGCGCTCACCGCACATGAACGGATATTCACTTCCTGTCTTTTACAAAATTTCACACCGTTATTGCTAGTGATCAAACGATACGAGTTTGTCAAAGATGGCTAAAATAATGCTAACATATATGTAGCAATAAAGCGTCAGTATTAATCAGGCCATACTGACTTCACCTTGATTGATAAAGAGAAATCTAGTGACTTAAAATATGTTAATTTATGAACTATGAATATGTTATTTATTGACACTGGGAGTCTTATTTTCTGTCCTGAATAATGCAAAATTCTGTGCAGTGGGTTTTAAATATGACACGGCGTGTGGAAAACATCAAAATATGGAATAAACAAGCATATACGGGACAGGAAAGTGTAGAACCTGTGAAAGACGACTGCTGATGCAACATTTAAATAAAGCTTTGACTTTTTAACTAGATTTCAGTAGCAAACCCCAACTCTTTGTCACAAATGCTTCGCCTCTTGTTTGAAATGCAAAGTCTCTCATATTTATCTACATCAGAATGCTTCAATATAATCAGTGTGTCTGCTGACCTTATCACACAATTGGAAATTAAGATGAATAACGAACTGATGTCTATGTCAGCTAGTGATATATTTCACTGCAGATAAATGCATAAGTATAATTAGCCAGGGCAAATGTTACATGAACACTTATATAACTGGGTGAATCAAGAACATATCCAGATCATGTTTCACCACAAAATTGAAAGAAAGACATACATTTGATTTAGATTTTTTTGGGATGATTCAGTTTTTGCATTGTGACACTGAAAACTAAGCACATTTAACCCATAAAATCTTATTTGATGCATGTACTGCATGTTTTTATTGTATGGATTTATTAAAGAAGTGTCTCATTCCTGTTCCCCCAAGCATAAGTCATAATATAAGCTGTGATTAAGAAAACAAAAGAAGAAAACTAATGGAGCCATCTAGAGGCAATTCAACACCAATGCCGGTCCAAATGTGATATGACAGCTTCCTAAAATCAGAAAAAAAAAAAAAATTCTCTCAAGTGTAGCTTCAGAAAACAAACCTGAGCTTACTTGAGCTTTCTCAAGCATCACTATCCTGTCATTATCTCTGACTCTCTAAACAGAGCCGGAGATCTCCAGAGGACGACTCCACAGGCTGACAGGTTTAAACTTAGTCCAGATGAACTGTGCTGCATGCAAATAAGGCAAAGCGTGTTATAATCACATATGCATTATGCACGGCTCAATTAATGAACCAAACTGAGAAATATTGCATGCTAAAGGAAATAAATGAGTGAATAAAGGCTAAATAATTAAATGCTTTCTGCATCAGCAAGAGAGCTTGCATCATACAGTATACTGCTTGTGTTTGCAAAACAGATCACCCCCACACACACACACACACACACACAAACACAAACACACACGCATCTAAAAATAACAAAATACTAGCTTTAAAGGGAATACAACAATAGAAGTGCACTGGTTGTAAAATAATGCTTCTCTGGGTCAGTGAGGGTGAGAAAAAGTCAGAATCTGCAAAATTCTGTGCATTAGGTTTTAATATGATAAAACATACTCAATCAAGCGGAGCAGTACCTTTCTGGTAGCAGAAAGTATGATCAAATTAGGCAAAATATTAAATAAAAATGCAAATAACAGAGCAGATCTTGTGAATGATGGCTGCAAACTGAACACTGAAAAAAGTAAATTTGAACTCTGACTGGTAACCAGAATGCAGCACCAAACCCCAACCAAGAGATTTATTTTTATCAGTATTATTATAGTTATTAGTCTTTTTTTTTTTTTTTTTGGCTTTCTGACACATTTATTAATAGGGATTGTAGTAATGGAAGGAATAGGGTGACCATCCATCCCACATTTTATGGGGCAGTCCCGAAACTGAGAGCTTTGTCCCGCATTTTAATTTTACCTATATATATTTTTTTTTTCCAAAAATTACAATACCACATAAAAAATAAAATAAAAATAAATAAATGTGGTAATTATACATTTTTTTTTTAAAAATGCGTTTGGTGTTTAAAAATCCATTTCTGCAGCCAAAATAACCAACACATTCATAAAGAGGGTATTCTCTCTCTATGACTTCAAAGTTTTGTTTGACAGTTATTTCCTTTTTGCTGTGAATATTTCATACTTATGAACATAATTATGTGTATCAGGATTTTGGACCAATGAGATTTCACTGATGAGCTACTGAGTACAATGTGAAATAAACAGAACTCAAAAATGCTACAAACTCAGAATTAAGTCAATCATATCTTACTGCACCTGGTTAAAACATTGATTAGGATGCATTATTAGAAACGTGACTATTTACTGTAACGAGAGTTTGTTGGTAAAGCTGCCTGTAGCTGTCAATAGTGCAGTTCAGAGAACCAGAGCTGACAGACACTAGTAGAGGGGTATTCGTTTAGTGAAGTGCTCCGCAGCCCATGAAATGTTAATGAAATGTTCTGTTTGATCTTCAGTCTGACACATTAGATGTGACTCATTGACATGCATGAAGAATACGGCTCACGTGGTTATCCTATAAAATAACTCCATCCCATGACCCACATCAAACCCACAAGGAGTAACAGAAAATACATAATTGAATACAAAACACAGATTTTGCTCAGCCTCTGAGCAGACCACTCTCAACCAATATAAAAAAAAATGTACTGAAAACACAATTCAGATTCCCATCAGCAGACCAGCAGGCTGCATTATTTGCACCTCAGTAAAGAAGATAAACCAAACCTGCGAGTCCGGCCTGTGATCCCCATGGGTTCAAAACACACACACACACACACACAACTAAACATTGTTATTGATTCTCAGGGTCTGTAGTCAGTTTCTTGAGATAATGCAGAGAGCGATTCATTGTGAAGGGCCGGTAAGGGCCTCTTCATGGTAAACAGCTCAAACAATAGTGGAGTCAAAGGCCGCGGAGGAGTCACAGGTCGACAGCTGAAGTATAGCCGAGCCGTGGGGTGCATACGGGGAGGACTGTGTGTTTCTGGCCCTCTTCAGAATAGATAACCGCTGTGCCACTACAAAGACTCCAGGCATCTGGCAAGGCTGGCATGGGCAAACAAAAGGGCAAAAGGACTAAGACCAAGTGGCAAGAACCAGTCACAAAAGAGCCAAGCTGCCATCCATTCAACAAGTCCAGACTCCTGCCAAGACAGGTGCCAGTCGACCCAGAGCCATTCAGATCGCTTCAGTGCAGAAGAGCCTTTTTCTGTAAACGATGTTACATCACAAACACTGGCAAAAAGTCTTCTGGCACAACAAAGCAGAAATCTTGTTTACGGAAGGCTGTTTCATGTGCTAATCGCTTAAATGCACCTAATTGGTGAGTTTAGGGCAATTAAAATTGTAGCAAGCAATGGTAAATCTTAGTTGTATTCTGAACTGTTGAAATTTGTAAAAGATTAGAGACATCTATTAAAGGCAAACACTAGAAAAAAAGTTTCCAGGCACAACAAATGAAAATATATTTCGTATGACAATCTTTGAAGCATGCAAAACTAGTTTTACAATTTGTAGCAAGTTTAGAAATGCGAATGTAAATCACAGAAAACACTGGTGTTAAAGTGTTCTGTCAAAACAAATGGAAACCTTAAATCTTCAAACTCATAAGTTTCAGAAAGTTTCAAATCCCTAGCAAACATGGGCAAAAACATTTTGGCACAACAAACAGAAAATCTAATTTATACAAATCATTTTGCATGCTAATTGATAAAGCATGTGAAATTGGTCTTAAAATTTGTAGCAAGTTTACAAATGCGAATGTAAATCACAGAAAACACTGGTGTTAAAGTGTTCTGTCAAAACAAATGGAAACCTTAAATCTTCAAACTCATAAGTTTCAGAAAGTTTCAAATCCCTAGCAAACATGGGCAAAAACATTTTGGCACAACAAAGCAGAAATCTTGTTTACGGAAGGCTGTTTCATGTGCTAATCGCTTAAATGCACCTAATTGGTGAGTTTAGGGCAATTAAAATTGTAGCAAGCAATGGTAAATCTTAGTTGTATTCTGAACTGTTGAAATTTGTAAAAGATTAGAGACATCTATTAAAGGCAAACACTAGAAAAAAAGTTTCCAGGCACAACAAATGAAAATATATTTCGTATGACAATCTTTGAAGCATGCAAAACTAGTTTTACAATTTGTAGCAAGTTTAGAAATGCGAATGTGAATCACAGAAAACACTGGTGTTAAAGTGTTTTGTCAAAACAAATGGAAACCTTAAATCTTCAAACTCATAAGTTTCAGAAAGTTTCAAATCCCTAGCAAACATGGGCAAAAACATTTTGGCACAACAAACAGAAAATCTAATTTATACAAATCATTTTGCATGCTAATTGATAAAGCATGTGAAATTGGTCTTAAAATTTGTAGCAAGTTTACAAATATGAAATAAAATCACAGCAAACCAAAAAGGTTTTTTTGTCCTTATTTACAAAGCTATTGTTGCATGCTAGTCGTCAAAATATTTGTCTCACAAATTGTATAACGTTTAAGGATAAAAAATATATATATATAAACACTGGGGGAAAACTGGCATAACAAACAACAAATCTAAATTTACACAAGTCTAATTTACACACACAAAAAAAAAAAAAAAAACTGTTCATGCACAACAACAACAAAAACGGTTTTGTTTGGTAATTATGCTTAAATATGTTCTTACAGTCTGTAAAAGGTTTAGAGAAATAAATCAAATCACCAAACACTGTGTTTTGTCAGAAAGAAACATTAATTAAATTAAATTAAAAATGTAAATAAATAAATAAAAAAGAAAAGAAAGTCACAAAAAAATGATGAGCGTCAACTATTGAGTAAAATCTCCCAGTAAAAACAAATTGACCAAAACAACTGCTGGAAGAGAAAAGATCTGTGAAGATGCCAACGGCATCATTCTTGCTAAGTTTTCCAATACATCCATCTCTCCAGAGCCGAATATGCTCTTGGATCCTCCCAAGACATTCACCACTGAGAATTTGTGGACGTCAGCGTTAAATCCCATGTACACGATAACCGTTTTAAAAACAACGTCATCATGCGTTCAAAGCAGCTGATAGGTAGAAAACAACCGCACTCACAAACGCTGGTCGGGTGGCAGCCATTGGGCCGGAACGGGACGGCGGAGGGACGAATGCATAGACGTACGACTCACTCGTTTAACTCCCTCGAGCTGACTGCATCTCCGCATCCAGACCAGACCTCCCCTTCCTAAACTTGCTGGCCCATACAGAGAGCTTCCCACACTGTCTAATCCTGGGACGGACCAACCCCCTGCCACACACACACACCCTCATGCAAGTCAAAATCTCCTTTGTATAAAAAATTAGACTGTGTAAGATTGTGTGTGTGTGCGAGGAAGAACACACACACACACACACACACACACACAGAGACAGAGGGAAAGTGATGGGTGTTGTGCGTTCCTGCACCCACACGCTGTCACTCAGGGCAGCGAAGTGTCCCGGACCAGCCAGCCGTGACCGCTGGGGGAGGAGAAAGAGAGAAACAGACAGAAAACAGACAAGAGAAATGATGACAGACTGCTGTTTGGACATTAGGGACTGCAGGACTGACTGTCCAAACACAGAGACAACATATGGATAGAAATTCTGCTGCGACAGGCAGAAGACAGAGAAGACGCTTATCATGTTGATTTAAAGTCAACATGAAACATTTGCAATCATTTTACATCTGAGATTTGAAGTATTTCAGAGTGAAATAAGATACTGAATGACACATTTTTAAAGTAGAGAGAGATTTGTTTTTTTACCATCGGGAATTGTTTGGAGCATAACAAATTAACGTTTCTCCTAGAAAGTAAAACTTTTTGGATATAATGGGGGAAAAAAGATTTTAAATTAGTAGGGGGTACAATTTAAATTTAAATTAGTAAATTAGTAGGGAGTAAATTGGTAAATTGTTTTATTTTTTCTTAAATTTCCATTTTTCACCCACATTTAATTTTTCAATTACAATTTAATGATTGAATTAAATTTTCATAATTTGTAGTTAAAAGCATGTCTAATTAATTGAAATCATGAAACTATTTACTAAACGTTTATTTTCATTTAATTTTTTTCTTCTCAAATTCTGTGTCTTCCGTTTAATTCTTCTGAATTCCACATTGCTGGTTTAATTAAAATATAATTATCAAAAATCATGTCTAATTAATTGAATTCCATGAAATGTCAAATTTCTTCAGAAATTCTGCATTGTCTGTTTTATTTATTTATTTATTACATTTTTGGATTTATCATTTAAATACAAATGTATTAAAAATAGCAGTAATGAAATGAACATTAACAATTTAAGAAATCTTAAAATTAAAAGTTCCTCTTAATTTTGAGCAAACACAAGTACATGTGATGCACAACAGAGGTTTACTGTTAATATTAACACATGGAAGAAACAATTTGCGAATTTCCTTTAAAAAAAAAAAAGAACATTTCATATCATGTAAATTCATATGCATATGATAATGTTACACGGCAAAGTTTAAAAATAACTTTGAATCCAAGATTTTCAATGTAGACTTTGGATCCCCAATGTACTAAGAAAGTGAATTTTGATTTCATGATGACTCCATCAGTTGATTCCATCATTTGCCATAAATCAAGCAATCGCTGAGGCTCCTCTATAAAAGCGTGTTCATTAAAAGCACAAATCCAATGGGAGCAAAGCAAATTAAGCTTCATGATTCACTCTGGGTGCTTAGTTCACTGCTGCAACTCACTGAAGCAGCAAACAAACAGTTCTGCAAATTCACCTGCTCTCTCACGTACACACCAGACTCAACCCGAAGCTTTCACAAGCTGCAGGACCTTCAATCACAACTGCTACAGTTTACCTTTACAAGAAAACAATCAATTACTGTCATCACAAAACACTACTTCTGTTACTTTAGACAGACAGACAGATACATAGTTAGAGACAGATAGACCAACAGACAGACAGACAGACAGACGTAGTTAGAGACAGATAGACAAAAAGACAGACAGACAGACAGACAGACAGACAAATACGTAGTTAGAGACAGATAGACAAAAAGACAGACAGACAGACAGACAGACAAATACGTAGTTAGAGACAGATAGACAAAAAGACAGACAGACAGACAAATACGTAGTTAGAGACAGATAGACCAACAGACAGACAGACAGACAAATACGTAGTTAGAGACAGATAGACCAACAGACAGACAGACGGACATACGGAAGGACAGACAAACACATAGTTGGAGACAGATAGACCAACAGACAGACATACGGACAGACAGACATATAGACCAACAGACAGACAGACGGACATACGGAAGGACAGACAGACAGACAGACAGACAAACACATAGTTGGAGACAGATAGACCAACAGACAGACAGACAGACATACGGACAGACAGACAGATAGACCAACAGACAGACAGAGAGACAGATAGATAGATAGATTGATTCATTCCAGCAGAGGGCAGGAGAGAGTAACAAACATGGACACAGAGTATGAAAGGAACAGAGACAGTGTGTTTTATAATGACTCTTCACACTGGAAAAATTCCACACAAATCTCAAATGCTTGGCTCACAAGCAACAGAAACATGCTGAACAGTGTGAGAGACAGAAAGGGAGCAGAAGAGAAGAGAAAGAGAATGAAAAGATAAGAAAATTGAAAAACAGACACAGAACTGGTCGACAAATGAAGAAAACAAAACTGTTATCAGCAGGTGAGTTTTCTCTGCTCCCTGACCTCTCGTCATTTCACATCCAATGTCTCCGAACAGAAAGCAGAAACACCACAGGTGTTGCTACAACATACTATTTCCAGACTAAATTGTTATTGTTAGAGGACATGTCTCCTGACCCACTGAGTAAGGTTATCCACATCGTGATAAGGTCATGAAAAAGACAAAATTGGAAAAAATAAAAATAAAAATGGACACAGCATTGACATTAAGAAAAGCGAAAAAAAGAGTTTAAAAGTATAATACAATTTCACTTTTTAACTTTGTTACACTACGAACAAAAGACACTTTCTACAAAAAGGCTAAAACAGGGCTTAAAGACTTTTCTTTCCTTTCCAACAAACGGTTAGTGAATGGAGGTAAATTCATGTCAGACCATGAATCAATAATTAAAACACAGTTCTTACTAATATTAACTGAATATCAATGGAATTGAATAATTTCAACAGATTACGCCAAATACTTGATGGGTTTCAACTAGCTACTTTTCATGTTAGGTCAATTTTGTGTGTTAAAATTAAAAAAAAAAAAAAAAAAGTCAAACATATGGAAGCCCACTGAATAAAAAATAAAATAAAACTTTATCTCACAATTCTGACTTTTTTCTTGCAATTCTGACTTTTTCTGACAAACTCACAATTATGGGAAATAAAGTCGTAATTAAAAAAAATTGTGAATTGTGAGATAAAAAGTCGCAATTACCATGTTTTGTTGATTATTTAGTGTCGGAAACAGGCTTTCATACAAACATGTCTAAAGCATCAAGACGAAAACAAAAATCCGATACTTCTCAGCAATTCATCTGCGCACTTGAGTGTGTTGCGCAACAGTCTTCCATTACCTGCGACCGTCTCGCCTGTAAGACAGAGTGTGATGGAAACTGCACGAGTCCCTCTCTGTGTTTGTATCCAATGTCTAGATCTTCAGATTGAAGCCAAAGCAATGGTAATACAGGACGCTTAACTCTGATTGGATTACAGACATTTCCTTTGATATTTTTCTCAAAGAAATGGACATGTAATCTTTAAAGGAATGTTCCATGCTGAGTTAAGCTTAATCAACAGCATAAACTGCATTTAGGGTTAAAAACTTACAATGGAAGTGTCCAGAAGGTTTACGTAGCCACTTACATTAATTCTTCTGTTAAAAAAAGCGTGTTATTAACCAAACTGTCACTTTTGTGGTGGGACTACTGTTCTAAGCATGAGGCTTGTCGTGCACCTAAACATAGCAGATGGCTTTTGTTTAGACTGTTTCTGGCTGTTTTTCATCATCTGACATCATGAACATATGCAGACAGACCACAGGAAGAAGACAAGCTTATGTTCTTCTGCAGATTCAAGACAATAGTCTGGCAGACTACCTGCTCAGCTCCACGTAAACAAGTAATTTATAGCACCTCCTTCCTTGGAAGCATCCATGCTTGGACACTGTGTGAAATTTACCTGGTTTACAGGTGTTAATAACAATGGTGTCACAACAATGTTGAAAAACTGAAAATAACGTAAATACCAAAGACAAGGTACATTGAAGCCAAAGCATTCCTTTAACACTCCCAGAAATGTACCGCTGTGAGGTCTATGGAAAGAATTCCTGTTTCAAATTCCAGAAAAATTATCAGACAACATCAGATCTTAAACTAGAAAAGAGGATGCTTGTATGAACCTGATTTTGCATGCACATTTCCCATTAAGTCACTACGCAATAAGAAACGACAGACTGAAAGGTCACCATTTACCATTAATTTCCTGCATCTCATAAATTTTCCCAACGGACTCCAGCTACTAACATCTGTGCCATTACTAACAGATTCTGTGAATTGCATCAGGTTTGATCACTTGCAATTAAAGATTTACTTTCAGTGATGAATCCAAATGAAAAATTATATATCATTATATGATGTTTTTAAATGCAAATGTAAAAATGAAACAACTTCTAGAATATTGTATAATATTTTATATTGTAGGCTGAAACATTTTTTTAAGTACTGAATATTATTTTAGTAATAGCTTTGTGAACCTAAAAGTTCCTCAGATGCAACCAACCAACCTATTTTGCAAAACAAATGTTCCTAAACTATGATCTTTACGAATAATGAATTATTATAGAATAATAATCTTTCAATAAACCTCAAACTGACTTTAGTCTAAAGTGAACTCTCCAGTATGCAACAACAAGAAAGTGCTAAAGAATACACAACTAAAGACAAATTTGTTTTCTGCTCATTTTCTCTTTCAGCCAATGGCATTTAAACATTTTTGGTGTTCGAGGTTCCGATTTATTCCTATTCAG
This sequence comes from Onychostoma macrolepis, assembly GCF_012432095.1. NCBI lineage: Eukaryota > Metazoa > Chordata > Actinopteri > Cypriniformes > Cyprinidae > Onychostoma > Onychostoma macrolepis. The sequence continues at coordinate 25,332,348 of NC_081177.1, read as the reverse complement.
TTTTGTTTGTGTACAATGCAAGAAGAACAGTACATCCAGGCCACAAGGGGGAGCTCTTACCTCGTCCCATTCTGAAGTGAACGAAGGTGATTTTTCCAGTCTTCTCTTGGTGGTGCTACAGTTGGACACTGACTCACTTCGGCCGCCCAACCCCGTCTCTTCCTCACCGGGTGGGGACACCAGCAAGTCGGAGTCGGACTTCGAAAGGCTACGCGCCAGCTTGAGATCGCCCGGCGGAGGCATCCTTCTCGTCAGCGGAGGATCGCGGGCCGGTGAGTTGTTTTTCGACGAATCCCGTGGCTCTTTGTTGACCGTGGCGTAGATGGCTTTTGGGTCAGTGTCCTGGAGAATGGTTTCCATGGTGACCGCCGATTTGGGATGGGGAAGGGGGGCGGAGCTGGCAGATGTCGAAGTGCTGGAAGCCTCGCCGGACTTCACTCCAGAGGACGGCAGTCTGAACGCTTCTTCCCGACAGTCGACCACCGGCGAGGAACCGTGAAGCAGACCAGTGAACTGCTCAGGAACGGCAGCGCTTGTATCCTGACTGTGCGATGAGCTCTCTGTCAAGAGAACAGAGGAGAGAGTGAGAGAGTTACAAACGAACTGTGGAGCTGTATCTAGACCAGATAACATGAAACCGCCCACTCCACTACTGTCCAGTGCCTGAAACAGATCTGTTTTTGTTTTCTGACTGGAAAAGGGAGGGAGAAAAAAATGCAGAAAGAAAGAAAGAAAGTTGGGCTCACCAATTCCAAAGTGCCTGTGTTAAAAAATTCCAAGCGCTGGCTATGAGCAGCAGACTTTTCTCCATAGAGATCTGTTTGTGACTTGCTTGTTCTATTCCCTGTTTCTCTCTCTCTCGCTGTCGCACTGCTAACAAGCAGACAGCTTTATAAGGCTTGCTTCCAGAGAAGTTATGCCTCACTAAGGATTCCCTTCATTATGAGTGGCAAGCTTGAAACAGGATACCACAGAGATGACTGTGAAAGAAACACACGCACTCTCTCTTTCTCACAAACACCACTTTGCCACACCGTTATGCGTTGGGTTCTTAAAAATTAAATCCCTGCTTTGTGATTATGAAAAACCCTTCTCCCAGAACAGCACACTTACAGATCTCTTCTTACACTCTCTCTCTGGCCTAAAACGTACTATAGGCAAGTACATTAATACTTCTATGCAAGCTCGATTTCAAAGAGAGTTGCATTCTCAGCGTCGCCACAGGGGGCGCTACAGCGTACATTAGCGAAATAGTTTTCTGCACTCACTTTTCTCTTTTAGGACAATTACTGTAATGCTGGAGGAAAACTTGATCTTGCTGAACAAAGTTATTGTTATATACAGTATACATTTTATGAATATTCCTACTTCCCTAATATATAGCAGGTGAAAAACATCTGAACTCAAAGTATATAAACGTTGTCAGAAAAAAAAAATAAAGTGCAGTTATTGTTGTACCCCTAAAGGTAAAATTTTTGCACATTTTTTCTGAAAGTGAACAGTAGGCGATAAGTACCCCTTTGGCCAACTATTTCCAGCAACATTCTGAAGTGTGCATTTGATGGACAGTTTACCTCCTGTGGAGCGACACAAGCGATGCCTATATGACAGTAGGTGCGTTACCATTACAGATTTGCGCAAAACTTGCAATATTTTATATATGTTGATTTAAAAAAAAACTATTGCGAAATGACGGCGTATCCATTATTTTTAATTGAAGGAAAGCTGCTTCTGAAACAAGCCACAGCGCAGCTGGTATAAACACAAGCATTGACTAGGAGTGGCCGCAATCAGCATCCGGTGGCCGTTATACTTGAAAGTGGCCATGTATGAAGTGTTAATTGGAGGTTATAGTACATTAAAAAAATCATCATGTGACTTAAGTACGCCAGGTGACCTGTAAATGAGAAAAAACTGTTTCCATTGCAGTTTTGCAAAATATTCCTTTTTTGAATTGCCTGAAAAACCACTTAAAAACGTACGTGCGAAGTTTTTGTGAAATTGACATGTTTGCATTGGCCATATTTTCAATTTGCACAATTTGAAGGGTAATGGAATCGCAGTTAAATGACAACATGGCGGGTGTAGTATGTCCGAATTTCATTCATATTAATCATGTTCCTACTATTTAGAGCATGCTTTTTTTTAAAAGCACAAAGTTCTTCATTAAATATAGGAGCTACTCAGAACATATGTGATTTTGCAGCTAGACAGACATTTAGGAAACTCTATCTCCCCCTTTAGGACTGGGGTTTACTATCGCTACAGAAACGCAAGCATGTATAGGGGGACTGTGCAATTGCAATTTGTTGGCCCACATTCACGTCTGTTCCACGTGTGCTCATGCATAGATGGCTTCAGGTGAGAATGTCGAATGAACTACAAGAACAAACACTCCAAGTGTATATTTCCAAATGCGACAAGTGAAAAACACTTGTCTGGTTCGGTTCTCTTCTGTATATGCACTGCACTTGCCTGAAACGTCTCCTCTGGCAAACACACACATACAGACCAAGAGATAAATCCAACCCCAGGTCCGTGATACGAGCCAGGCGGCTGGGCAATCCGCCACCATACCAGAGATATCCTGGTGTCACGTGTGGTGTTTGGTGACAAGAAAACCAAGTCAGCCATGTCAGAGCCTAAGGCCAGAAACATTCTGTACACAAGTACACAAACACATTGCAAGCACCTGTAACATTGTACATAGTTGTACATTGTACAATCTTGCATTACTGAGGCGGCAACAAACCTCAAGGAGGCGACACGTTGGTGTCAATAAAATGGATTTATTATTATTTAGATAGCTAGCTATAAGCATGTCGACAGTTAAACAAAGTCCAGCTTCTGTCAAAATGAATGGAGAAATAGCGAAAATGGTTAATGTTTTGCCCCAATTTCACAGTAATTACCTGAAAGAGCTCCCATCCTTGAAAACTGCACAAAACTACATAAGGAGAAAAAAAAATGACCAAGACTAACCTTTGGGTCGCACTTTTAAATCCAAAGCGAAAATTTGGATCTTGAAGCAAAATCAGGGTATTTGGACCTTTGTGGCAATGTGAGTTTCTGTTCAAGTGAACTCAACTCAGCTCTAATATTTGGTTTACAATAAACTACAATGCAGCAATTCTCTCCTGAGAACTTAATCTCTCAAGTTTTCCGAGGCATTGGGATTGAATAAACCGCCCACTCCATGAGGCACTGACGTATGCGCTGGAGGAACATACAGAACCTTTCCTCATGTAAGTGGCACACCTAAAAACATACACACACAGGCAGCTCAGGACTCGAGTGTTTGCGCTAGTGACCCGAAGCCTAACCTGTGACGTCAATTTAAATCAACAAGGCCCTCTGGAGAAGATGAAGTCAGTGCTGTTCTCCATCCAAACCCAAGGCTTTAGCCAGCATTTCTCCAAGAGAAAGTCAGGTGTTTACTTAAACAACATGTCAGTTTCCAGTAACTACAAGCATGCACTGGTTAAATCATTCAATGTTCAACGAAATAAAAGCAATGTGAGCATGTTCCAAGCCAAAAAACACCATAGCTCTGTTTCTAAACCTAGTACCTTGAAGTCTTCTGTCTATGCAATGGCGGTCACATTCGTGAAATTTTGTACACTGTCAAAATTGTAGTGATGTATGAAGCACTGCTCACACAGAAGTCACTTTCAAAGTTCATAGAGGTTCACTTTTATCGTGGTGAATTTTTATGACCAAATTTTATCATAAGCGAAATTCTCCTTTAAATAGGAGGAAAGGCTCTCAATATGGTTTTATTTTATCATATTACGAAGTCAACAATTCAATACAGTAACATTCTTACAAATTCATAGCCCAATGTGTAAATTAGATGGTCTTAAAGGCTTGATCAAACATTTTTTATAATAAAGTCATTATTTTTGTTTTCTTCGCGCACAAAAATTATTTTCGTAGCTTCATAAAATTACCGTTGAACCACTGATGTCACATGGACTATTTTAACAATGTCCTAAATACCTTTCTGGGCCTTAAAGTGGTAGTTTCCTTGTTGTCTATGGAGGGTAAAAATCTCTCGGATTTCATCAAAAATATCTTAATTTTTGTTCTGAAGATGAACGAAGGTCTTACGGATTTAGAACGACATGAGGGTGAGTAATCATTCAATCAATGACAGAATTTTCATTTTTGGGTGAACTAACCCTTTAATTTGTCTCCTATCTTGGTCAGACTGGTCTGTTGGCTGGTTTTAGAGGGGTTTGGGGCAATTTCAACTAATCAGGCTGGAAAATCATTTTGAACCAGTTAAGATCTTCTTAAGGCCGGGAAACACCAAGCCGACTTCAAAGACCTTGCGGCGACGAACGGTGTTGTTGCCTCGCGTCGGCAGCGTCTGGACCAAAAAGCTGCACTTGAACACACCGCACAGACTACAACTGACTGCAAACTAACACGTCCGTCCTGCGCCTGCGTGAGAGGAGTTAGCTGTCTATATCAGCAGCTATCAATAGCATATTTTCATCATTTAAAGGAGAAACCGAAACAAGGATGTACGAGAAATCCACAGATATACGAAACGTAAACAAAGCAGTGCTTGCTTACCATTTTAAATATCAGTTACATTGATCATTTTCTTCATTTTAAGCAGCTCATGTTATAAAAATATTCGCAAGATCACGTAACTTTTAAAACAGCCCTCTGTCTGTGCCGCCTTCATTTACTTGCTCATTTTCATCACTTTCGCTTTAATTCTTCTGCACTGACTCGTTCACTAAACTGAACATCCAATCAGAGTTTTCACTCGAGCAGACGGCCCAGACGCCCCAACATGTTGAATCGGGCAAACTACCACGATGTGAGCCCGACGAGTGGAACACACCAAACAAACTATAGCCCGACAGATGCTCACCGACGGCCGACTGTTGGCTTGGTTTGTTGTAGGCTTGTATAAGCAATTTTTTTCAACCGGAATGCAAAATTTTTTTTCAATGATGTTCAGTACAGCCAAACCAAGCCTGGCCAGCCTGTGTCCACAGCTAAGCCAGTCTAAACCAGCTAAGAACTGTAAACCAAGTGGGGTTTTTTTTTCAGCAGTTTCTTGACTGTGTCTGCCATTTTGGCAATCTGTCTTGAAAAATCTAGATGAGCCTTTGCGTTGGAAATGCACCTATAATACCTTGATGAAGTCGTGTGACATGAATAGCTACTGTTACTAGGAATGTCTACTATTTCACTTCCTATTTTTTTTTTAATAGTAGGCAGAATACAGTGTATACAGTGTTGTACTGATTAAGTTGCATGCTAGTTTTTTCCATTTCAAACACAGCCAAGCACACTTGAGCAGTGCTGACATCTGATGAACTGAAGTAATGTCACCCCTCAGAATGTTCTAGAGTAACAGGGCTGACTTCACCGTTCAGCTGTTGTGATCTCCTCGGCTAAGTGCTAAGAGCGTGCCAACAGTGAGCAGCGTTTATTAAAAGAGGGAAGGGACGTCTAAAACACACAACATGATTTTGCACTTAGGGTGAAGCTTTCATCTCCAAAGCATTAAGGTCAGACCCTCCTTCACGTTTTCAATACATCAACGCATGGCGCCTGCTGCGAGACCCTAACATGAGAAATATGACGAGCTCACGCCCTGTTATTTGGGTGTGTGCTAGCGTGTGTCTACAGGCCGATTTCCTGCAGCGTAATTGACAGGTGCTGAGCGCAGCACGGCTGTGGAGGTGGCAGCTGAGGTCCATGAAGCTTGGCGAGGGACGAGAAGGGCAAGGAGACGAGGAGAGACGTTTCTGCTGTTTGTTTTGAAACACGAGGAGAGTGTGGGGCATTAATATAAATTACACTGATGTTTATCACACTCAACAATATTATGAAAATGCAACCATATTAAAACATTTTTCTACAATATAAAGGCTTTATGAATCTGTTCGCATCGTTTCTTCATAAGACTCACTTTTAGAGTAGCAAGCAACCGAGTCGGGACGGACTTCTCTTGGTAATGCTAACTAGAGTCGTGTTACACTGAGTAAACATTGTTCTAAGTTAAGCAAGGATTTCTGAGAGATGACTTTAGGAGGATCAGGGAAGGACACAGAGACAAATCGGGACAAATGCACAGGGACATAACAAATGTGTCCACTTTTGCATTATCATCCTACCAATATTCTTGCTCCAAAACTGTTGACAAATGAAGATATTTTGAAATAGTTCACCCAAAAATGAACATTTGGACAACTTTTGTGGTACTTCAGTTGTTTTTTTTTTTTTGGAGTCTCATCTTTGGAACTTGCATGGAAAGGAACAGCGCAAACATTTGTTAAAATTTAAAATAGGGATATAGCAATGAAAAAATATGACCTAGTAGGAAAAGGTTAACAGCAATGAAATTATATATATATTTATATATAATTATTTTTTTTTTTATGTTCATCACAAACGAGGAACACAAACGCAAACGCTTAACGAGCAAACACACGTTTAGCCTGCAAAAACAAAAGTTTAACGAGCAAAATCAAAAGTTTAGTGAGCAAAAACAAAGGTTTAATAATCAAATGCAAACGTTTATTGGAGCAATACAAAAGTTTAACAAGCAAACAAAAGTTTAACGAACAAACAAAAGTTTAATGAAAAAAAATTAACGAACAAACAAAAGTTTAGCAAGTGCAGCTCAATTTTATTGGAGGAATGCAAAGTTTAACAAGCGAATTCAACAGTTTAACAATTAAGCAACTTTAATGAGCAAACAAGTTTATTGGGGAATGCAAAAGTTTAACGAGCAAATGCTTGTTTCTCAGGGAAATGCAAATGTTTTTGAGAGAACGTAACGTAACATTTTGCAAAGGATTGCAAAAGTTTTGCTGACAAGCACAAAAGTTTTTCAAGTGAAAGCAAAAGTTTTTCAAGTAAAAGCAAAAGTTTTGTGAGCGAACGCAAAAGTTTCTTAGGGGAATGCAAAAGTTTAACGAGTGAAAACGAGGTTAACAGGTAAATGCTAAGTTTCTCGCCTACATGCTAAGGAAACTCAAAAGGTTTTGTTAGACAACTCAAAAGCATTGAAATATAATTCTCCTCCCATCTAATTTTTTCCCCATGTCCCTTTAGGGGCTCCGTATGAATGTTATGAGGGTGAGCAAATAATATTTAAAGAGCTATTCCTTTAAAAACAGCCCAAAAGTAAACTTTAAACATTAAACAGATGGCAAGCATTTTACAGAGTAGAGAACATGTTGTCTTTATTTGCTTGATACATTTTTGACTGCTAAATAGTATTTGTCACTCAAATGGTTATTGTTATTCAACCATGGCATGCGTCATTAGCAAGTAAGCACCTTAAGCATTCACACACGCACACACTCACCTCCAGATGTCTGTCCTGTGCTAAAATGAGGTGCAGGCGGCTGCAGAGTGTTTGTGTTGGACCCTGAAGGTCGTAGGTCAATGTGTGCAGTGGTCTTTCGCTGCAAAAAATAACACCAATATCTGCATATTAAGGAATGTCTAGCTTTTGTCAGATGCACAATCACACACAAAACAGTGTCTATATCACACACACACAAAACAGATGCTGCATACAGAGATAATTAACTGTCTACTGCACACTAGACAGTGTTCGGACAGCGTGACAGATGTGAGACTGCAAAAATTTTTTTTAAAAACCGTAATGAACAACAAAGCTCTGTTCCAAAACCTTAGAGCTTCCTATGCAGGCAGCATTTTAAAGCATCATGGGATCCAAAGCAAACTCAATTATGCTGCCTCCTAACGAACTTCTTTTAAGCCAAATTCTAAGGCAGAATATCTTTCGCAAAGGTGGCAATCCAAAATCGCCATGCCAAGCTAATCAAAAATAAGAAATAAGAGAAATGTTGATTATAAATAAGCATATTTCTTTCAATACTGAAAATTTTCACCAAATACTTTTGTTTTTTTCCAGAGTAAAAAGCTATTAGCTTAGCAACATGCTAATATCAAACTCTACTGGTATGTATTGTGAATCTGGAGTCTTGTGTGAAGCAATATGTGCTGCTGCCTATGATCATAGCGGTCAGCATGCTGCCTATGTAGGTACAGTAGTAGGCAGTGAGGTTATGGAACAAAGCTCAAGCCTAACGAGCAATATCCTCACCTGAGGTAGGACACTGTTAGAAGACTTGGCTGAGACGTCCACATCTGGAAATAAAGACTTAAAAGTTATTCAATAGAAAGATGCACCAATAACAAACAAAAAGGGTTAATTTATGACAACTGGCAACACTTTAAGTAAAGGGAACAATTCTCACTATTAACCAGCTGCTAATTAGCATGCCTATTATTAACATATTGGCTGTTTATTAGTACTTATAAAGCACATATTCTGCATGACCATATTCTACATCCATAAACCGTCCCAATACCTAAACTTAGCAACTACCTTACTAACTATTAATAAGCAGCAAATTATGAGTTTTCTGAGGCAAAAGACATAGGTAATGGTTTGTTAAAATAAAGTGTGACCTGACAATGACATACTGATTTCCTTCACTTTTAAGATGTCAGCTAATGATATATTAGTTTATGTACTACTACTGCAGATATACACATACATATACATAAAGTCACATTTTGTGTGCGTTTATGTATCATTTAATGTGTATCATTTATACGCTATTTTTAAATCACTTATGTGCTTTTACCATTTTTATTATTTCTTTACTTTTACTCATTTTAGTACTTCAACATTTATTTCAGTTAGCTGCCAAGACAGTATTTCTAGTTTTATAATTCATTTTAATTCACAAAAGCGTAAACTAGTTTTAGTTTACAATAAAAATACTGTTTGTCATCACTGTTTGATTATTTCAAAGAAAGACTAGAAATCTAAAACATCTGTTCCAGCATAGTATAATGTGGTAGTTGTTATTTTCCTTGATGACACTGCCATATATGGGAAAGGCATATGTGAATTAGCTCATGTTTAACAAAGAAGTGAGGCAAATCTGTGAGGTTTATGTGAGGTCTCAGAACAAGAGGACACCAATGGAAAATGAGCATGTACCTGTTTTGCTTTGTGTGTTGTTGGGGATTTTGGTCTGTGCGGTGACTAAGAGTTCATATGTGTGGTCTTCCTCTTCCAGAGGCTCGGCGCGTTCATCCACACTGCTGTTGGTGTAAACCGCCTACAGAGAGAGAGAGAGACTCAGTGATGTAGAAAACGCTGATATAAAAACCAGTCGCTTATTTCACAGTCCGCACCACTTTACGAGCAGCAGTACAATGAAAATGATGACCGTTTTAATACCAGTGGATAACAGTATTAAGTTTGAATGGCTGACATTTATATGACACAGTCCAATGAGTGATGTTTTGCTGACACTGCATGAATGTATAAAAAAAAAAAAGCTTTGTAAGAAAAGTCTGGCCTACTACTTCAGTTCAGAGTGGTTCATACAACTAAGTGTTCAGAAGTTGTGAATCTCTGTATCCAGCTGCAGGGACAGAGGCGGAGTGTTTTAGTATTGGTCATGGGCTCCCGAGTCTTTCAGACAGAAGGTTTGCTGTGTGTTGCAGAGATCCACAGCATTAATATTCATGAGGATGCTGTTTGATTTGGGTAGACGTGCGGAAACAGCAGCCAGCGAGCGGAAAGACAGATTCAACAGCCTCTCGCCGCAATATTCATTGTTCTGCTCTCTAGCAAGTGTGCTGCTGCAAATCAATGTCTTTTCATTACACAGTCACAACACTTGTGTCATATAGGAATAGAGATAATAAGAAACACTAACAAAAAAGGTTGAGCTACATTGAGATACCATGTACTGTAAATATCATGATAATCGTTCACTATATGTGACCCTGGACCACAAAACCAGTCTTAAGTCGCTGGGGTATATTTGTAGCAATAGCCAAAAATACATTGTATGGGTCAAAATGATTGATTTTTCTTTTATGCCAAAAATCATTAGGATATTAAGTAAAGATTATGTTCCATGAAGATATTTTGTAAATTTTCTTACTGTAAATATATAAAAACTTCATTTTTGATTAGTAATATGCATTGCTAAGAACTTCATTTAGACAACTTTAAAGGCGTTTTTCTCAATATTTATATTTTTTTGCACCCTCAGATTCCAGATTTTCAAATAGTTGCATCTCGGCCAAATATTGTCTGACCCTAACAAACCATACATCAATGGAAATATTCATTCAGCTTTCATATGTTGCATAAATCTCAATTTTGAAAAATTGAACCTTATGACTGGTTTTGTGGTCCAGGGTCACATACAGAACATTTTTCTAAGGGAAAAATAAAACAAATAAGAGATTCTGAATGAAGTTAAACTGAAAGATGAACATTCCTTGTTTGTATCTGAAGAGATGACTGAAAATTTGTAGAGAAACATTTTATTATTTTTTTTTTTATAAATTGAAAAAGGAGACAGATACTGGAAACAGCAGGGTAAATCACATCTGCCTCATGGAAACACCGAGCTGTTCTTCCAGAGGTGTTTATTAAGGACTCCGGACTTAATTTTAGTAAAATGTGAATCAAACAATGGATCTCTGAACTCTTTTGTATCTTTTACCTCAGAGCTGAGATCCTCGTCCTGATTCTGTGGAGGATGTCGCTCTTTCTGTAAGAAAAATTCAACTAATTCACTTTCAAACATGTAGAAAATTTCTTTTTTGAAAGAAACGCTCAAAGAAATCACTATGCAAAGTCTCCATCTAGTGGAGGAAACTGTACTACACCGAATCTTCAGATTTCAAAGCTTTATCAAAGAACTGCTTTATAGCATTTATACAAAAAAAGAGAGAGAAAGGTTTAAGTACAATTCAATAAATAGTTTAAATGCATTATTAATAATAACTTTATAATAAATTTATCATTTCTGCCAAGCAATATAATTCATTAACTGGATGTTTACCGTTGCCAAGAAATACATTAGCTTTTCATTAATATAGAATGTGTGTTTATTAATATTTTATGAAGGCTTTGGGAAGAGGCTTATCCAGTCAAAACTATGATTTTAAAAACAGAAAAATAGGTTTAATAAATTACATTTCCAAATCAGAACCGCCCCGCATTTGCAAGATAACAACAACATATTTCTTAAACAAAATTGAAAGAATAATGTCAAAGAGCTAAAAAAAAAAAAAAAAAAAGAAATACTCGTCCCCTGTAATTGGTTGTTTTCAGCCAACAAATGTTTTAAGACAGAACTATATCTCACACACACACACACACACACACACACCTTCCCGGCTTCGCTGTCCGGTCGTCCGGAGTCTCTGTCTGATGACTTTCCGCTGGCCAGGCTGTCCAGAGAGACACACGAGGACGCCTCAAACAGAGCTTCATACGGACTCTCTTCCACAGGCGTCGGAGTCAAACCGGATATGAGCTCACTGACCTGCTGCTCCATTTCTCCTGTCAAAACACAAACGTACGCATTACAACATCTGCAGAACATCTGGCATACCAATACCACGAGCAGCAGCCGTTTGATTACATTTCCTCTCACATCTGGCCTGCTAGACATAAAAAGAAAAGCTATTTACATATACATATACATATATATATATATATTTTTTTTTTTTTTTTTTTTTTTTTAGGAGGGTGACAAGAAAGTATAGTTGAGAAAAAAGCAGAATGGAATCAGAACACGTCACTAGCTGGACTCAAACACTTTCTGCTTTTTGGAATTTAATATTTCTACAAAATTCACATGATCTCACTACATTGCATGTTTAATTCAGCGTCCAGAAATCTCACAAGAAAATACAGCTATTTAAAATTTTCTATGCAATTTAGTGTAAAACCAACTTAACTCATAGCAATCCAATCAAATAATGAGAAAATAAATATTTAAATCTTCTAAATAATTAATATTACTTCAGTTTCGTTCATCACATTTCATATGCATAGAGAAAGTCTACGCACTGTACAGCGTATACATACTACATATCGCAGAAACAGGAAAAGTATAGAATGCTTTTGCAAAAATACACTAATTTTCAAACAAATCAGACCTCATCATTCAGAGACTTTGTAAATATCACAATAAAAAAAATAGAATATATTATGCAAAATCTCTTAAGTGACTGTTTGAGTTGGCCATACTAAAATAAAGGCTTAAAAATCCAATAATTAATTTTGTCTTCTATTAATTAAAAGCAATTAGTATTTGACTAACAAATTATATTTAACATATATATATACACACACGTGTGTGTGTGTTTGTGTGTGTGTGCGCGCATGTATATATACAGTGAGGAAAATAAGTATTTGAACACCCTGCTATTTTGCAAGTTCTCCCACTTAGAAATCATGGAGGGGTCTGAAATTGTCATCGTAGGTGCATGTCCACTGTGAGAGACATAATCTAAAAAAAATCCAGAAATCACAATGTATGATTTTTAACTATTTATTTGTATGATACAGCTGCAAATAAGTATTTGAACACCTGTCTATCAGCTAGAATTCTGACCCTCAAAGACCTGTTAGTCTGCCTTTAAAATGTCCACCTCCACTCCATTTATTATCCTAAATTAGATGCACCTGTTTGAGGTCGTTAGCTGCATAAAGACACCTGTCCACCCCATACAATCAGTAAGAATCCAACTACTAACATGGCCAAGACCAAAGAGCTGTCCAAAGACACTAGAGACAAAATTGTACACCTCCACAAGGCTGGAAAGGGCTACGGGAAATTGCCAAGCAGCTTGGTGAAAAAAGGTCCACTGTTGGAGCAATCATTAGAAAATGGAAGAAGCTAAACATGACTGTCAATCTCCCTCGGACTGGGGCTCCATGCAAGATCTCACCTCGTGGGGTCTCAATGATCCTAAGAAAGGTGAGAAATCAGCCCAGAACTACACGGGAGGAGCTGGTCAATGACCTGAAAAGAGCTGGGACCACCGTTTCCAAGGTTACTGTTGGTAATACACTAAGGCGTCATGGTTTGAAATCATGCATGGCACGGAAGGTTCCCCTGCTTAAACCAGCACATGTCCAGCCCAACTTAAGTTTGCCAATGACCATTTGGATGATCCAGAGGAGTCATGGGAGAAAGTCATGTGGTCAGATGAGACCAAAATATAACTTTTGGTCATAATTCCACTAAACGTGTTTGGAGGAAGAAGAATGATGAGTACCATCCCAAGAACACCATCCCTACTGTGAAGCATGGGGTGGTAGCATCATCTTTGGGGTGTTTTTCTGCACATGGGACAGGCGACTGCACTGTATTAAGGAGAGGATGACCGGGGCCATGTATTGCGAGATTTTGGGGAACAACCTCCTTCCCTCAGTTAGAGCATTGAAGATGGGTCGAGGCTGGGTCTTCCAACATGACAATGACCCGAAGCACACAGCCAGGATAACCAAGGAGTGGCTCTGTAAGAAGCATATCAAGGTTCTGGCGTGGCCTAGCCAGTCTCAGACCTAAACCCAATAGAGAATCTTTGGAGGAGCTCAAAGCCAGAAACCTGACTGATCTAGAGAAGATCTGTGTGGAGGTGGGCCAAAATCCCTCCTGCAGTGTGTGCAAACCTGGTGAAAAACTACAGGAAACGTTTGACCTCTGTAATTGCAAACAAAGGCTACTGTACCAAATATTAACATTGATTTTCTCAGGTGTTCAAATACTTATTTGCAGCTGTATCATACAAATAAATAATTAAAAAAATGATACATTGTGATTTCTGGATTTTTTTTTTTTAGATTATGTCTCTCACAGTGGACATGCACCTACGATGACAATTTCAGACCCCTCCATGATTTCTAAGTGGGAGAACTTGCAAAATATATATATATATATATACATACACACACACACATTTCAATCAGGATATTTTATAATGGAGAAACTATACTTATATAATTCAAGAACTACAATTATTACTCATTTTATATCCATATTCCTCATCTTTAACAACTTAAGAAGTCTGTGGTTACATTAAGAATGGGCCAAGAGACATTAAGACTAGAAAGCATCATGCTGCTTTATTGTAAAAGCAATAACTGTGTGCATGCAACTGCAGCAATAGTCTGCATGTATGTGCACTATTGCTAGCCAATAGTTAACTGTGTTCTTGTTTTAGTGGATTCAAATAAGTTCATATTTCTCATAAATAATGTTTTTTTTGTTGTTTTATCTGATACTGTACCTCAGATTTGAGTTCCCCTAACGCACTGGGTTTTACAATGTACTCAGTTTTATTTATAATGGTACTAAATGTTATTATTCGCATTTACTTGGAATTTGTACTTACGTTTACTCACTTCTTAAGGTGCATTTCAATGCTTTCACAGCTTTAAAATGTAGCTAATATTTTAAGTGTGAACATGTTTCACCGAGTAGAGTTTTTCGAGTGCTTCTGACCTTTTCTCTTGGGGCTCAGGCTCTCTTGAGGTGGAGGCACTGGTGGAGGAGGGAGGCTCGTGTCTGAAGGACGGCCGCTCATATGAGCTTCAGAGAGAGAGAGAAGACAAGCGTGAAAACGATGACCTGAGGAGATGCAGTGATGTGTGTCATATCAGGTACAGACGTACCTTGTATGAGTGCGGCGATCTGTCGGCTTTTTTGAGAGGGCATGTCTCTAACAGTGTCCAGCGCTGTTAGATTCTTACTGTCCACGATATTCACATTGATACCTGAAAAACATTCACACAGAGCGTCCTGGGTACAATTTCAGCAGTCAAACCATTTGTAATTTGTGGATTTGAGTTTATTTTTTACCTGCGTTAAGTAGTTTTTGTACTACTTCTGTCTTTCCAAATAGAGCTGCTTCATGAAGGGCACTGCCTTTCTCTGTCTGTTAACAAATAAAACATTCATCATTAGATACATAGGTGCATACAGCGACCCCAAAACATTTTAGACACTTAGATAAAAGTTGTGAAGGTTGGAATATCTTGTACGTTGTGTTTTAGGTCAGTTGATGGCAATAACTGAGTCCGATGTGGCATATCAGAACCCAACGAAGAGGAGACAGACCAGACAAACTCATTTTCACACTGCACCGGCTTTCTCAGCATGTTAGCGGACAAACCAGACTATGTCAATGTGGGTCGCTGCTCTGAGGACGTACTGAGTGAGAGACAGATGGCAGGTTGTTACTGTTAAGCGTGTGAACAGGTTTCTCAGGTAGAGACGGGAGTGATCTGGCAACGTGCTAAAGAGCAGTTACTTTAAATCACGGCGAGAAACTGAGTGAGATCAAACCACCTGCGCTGACTGCTGAAAGCCCTTTTCAAGTTTTTCAATTCGAAATTAAACCGTATTTAAATCCATTTTGATTGTATAATTTGATAGCCATGGCTTTTAAAATTTTTTTTTTTTTTTTTTTAAGAAATTACTACTTTTGAGCAGGGATGCTTTACATTGATCAAAAGAGACAGTACAGACTTTTATAATGTTAAAAAAGCTTTTGAATTTTCTATTCATCATCCTGAAAATAATATATCAGTTTCCACAAAAATATGAAGCAGCACAATTGCTTTTTAACATTAATACTAATAATTTGAGCAGCAAATCAACATATTACAATGATTTCTGAAGGATCACGTGACACTGAAGACTGGAGTAATGATGCTGAAACATCACAGGAATTAATTACATTTTAAAATATATTCAAAACAGAAAGCACTTATATTAAATAGCAAAAATATTTTACAATATTACTGTTTTTACTGTATTTTTGATCAAATGAATGCAGCCTTTTCTGAACATGAGACTTTTTTCAAAACATTCAAAAAGATGTGTATATATATATATTATATATATATATATATATATATATATATATATATATATATATATATATATATATATATATATATATATATATATATATATATATATATATATATTATATATATATAATTTTTATTAATTTATTTTTTTCTTCTCATAAGTGAAACCGCAGTTCAACAATAACAGCTAATCAGAACACACTGGATGATTAAAATATGTAGAGCAGAATTTAACCAATGAGATTTTGCTGTGGGCGGAGCTAACCAACATGACAAAAACTTGAAACCAAGACTATAACTGCGTCCCAAATGACGCACTACACACTATACACTATGTACTCAACCATGTAGTGCATGAATTATATAAGGTTATTTTGTCATCCATAAACAATATCTGAGATAGTCCCTCCCCCTTTGCTACATAATTAAAGCTGTGACAGTTGAGTGCATGAAGTGTTCAACATTCCACAATTTTTTCGGTTAATTAACCACAATATCCAGGTATTTAAAGTGCACTTTTTCATTTTGGAATTTTTAGAACACACTACTCGCACTATTTATACTACAAAACATTATAGAACAGTGCATTAGTATATATATATATACTATGCAATCTTGTCCCAAAATGTCTTGAGTGCTTGAATGTGAATCATTGCTCGATTCCCGTTTAGGCCTGAATGTGAGATTGGCATAAGCAGTGTGTCGCTCAGATTTGCCCTTCCTCACCTGGTTGTTGATATCCACGCCGGCGGCCAGCAGCACCTCCACCACGGGCAGGTGTCCGTTGCGGGAGGCCAGGTGGAGAGGGGTGTGTTTCTTGGTGTTGGAGCTGAGCAGGTTGGGATGAGCGCTGAGCAGAAGTTTGACCACCTCCAGCCGGCCGTAGAGCGCAGCCAGGTCGAGCGGCGTCTCAAACTTGTTGTTGCGCATGGTGGGGTCGGTCAGCTCCTCCAGCAGCAGCTGCACCACCTGCGTGTGTCCGTACTGAGCCGCACAGTGCAGCGGCGTCTCGTTGTCGTTGTTCTGCGGAGAGAAGGATGAGGACAGGAGAGGGAGAGGTTGATGGACAGAAAGGGTGATTACATCTGTACCCGTGCCTAAAAGATCGAAAACTCAACATGATTTCCAAGTGGCAAAGTTCACTGATGAAACCGAGGAAGACTCCAGTAGGTCGTAAAGCTATGTGACTCTTTGGCATAGCTTTGCAATGCAGCTGGCTTTTTGGAGAATTAATCAAAAAACAGAGCAGAACAGTGGAAGAATTCATAACTTTTGGGACAAACCACAGCAGCCAAACACCTGACTGAATTTAGGAGTTTACACAAAACACTGACACCCTTAATCATCCAACGATTTTATGGAGAAAGACAGACAGAGCAGAGAAGAACATGCAAGCTTGACCGCATGCAGACAACACGACAAGATCCGCAATCATACAAATCAGTGCTTGCATTTGAATTTTGATTCTGAACACTGCGTGTAAATATACTATTTATTACCCATCAGACTTATTTGTGTTAAATGTTTATGCTTGGGGAATTGATATTTTTTGATCTAATTCTTTAAGAGTGGCTCAAAAGTGTTGTGCTTTGATGTCTTTGAAAATCTTTTCTGCTCATCAAGACCCTGTATTAAACAGTAATATTGTGAAATATTATTAAAATATAAGATATACATTTTTTTAATGTAAATATATTTTAAAATGCAATTTATTCCTGTAAGGCAAAGCTGAATTTTCAGCTCCAGTCTTCACTGTCACATGATCCTTCAGAAATCATTCTAATATACTTGTTATTTCCAGTCCAAAGTTGAAATGAATGACGTTTATTTGAAATAGTAAAACTTTTATAAAGTTACAAAAGATTTCTGTCACGTTTGATCAATTTATTGTGTCCTTGCCAGATAATGTAGACTGAAATATGATGCTTAAAATAGACAAAATGGCTCATTGTACTGAACATCTAGCACGATTAGCAAAGCATCTAACTTGACACTGACCAAATTTACTGTAGAAACAGTATTGAAACCCTGACCACTAGAGGGCGCTCTTATATTTGCCTTGTTTGCTAACTGAATTAGTGAAATCTTCAGTGTATAAATATGGAGTTACACACTAAACACCCTGCAGCTCTAAAACACTCTGACGGTACACACTAGGGGAATGATTTCATGCCATTTGATTGGATGAATGTGAATGTCCTCTCAGAGATCAGTGTGTGTGTGTGTGTGTGTGGCAGCAGTAGGTACAGCAGCAGATGCCTGATGCACAGAGGAAGAAGTTGTGAAGGCCTCTGGGCGGCCGGCAGCTGGCACAAGCCACATCACACTCCACCACTCTGAGAGTGTGTGTGTGTGTGTGTGTGTGTGTGTGGACAGAGATGGGGGCATGAATGAAAATGAGTGATGTTGCTGGTTTGGTGACCACACCCCAGAACTAAATCAGAGAAGGTAGAGCATGCTGTAACACACACACACACACACACACACACACACACACTCCATTGCATCCATATTGTAAAAATTCATAATGGATCTTGAAAGAAAAAAAAAAAAGGTAAGTCAAAAACAAGAGAAAGAATCTGTATTGTGCATTTATGTCTGTATTTATTTGTTTGTTTGCTTTTAATATTATTTTGATATGGATACAAAATATTGATTGTACAATTTTAATCTATATTTATTTTCATTATTAATTAGTATTATTATTACAAATTAAAATAACTATTGTTTGTTTGTTTGGTTTTGTCTTTAACATTATTTTAATATGAATATACAATGTGTTTATTGTACATTATCCATTATTATTTGCATTTTCATTATTATCATTATCACTATTATGATGGTGATGATGATGATATTAAAAGATATTAATACAAAATAATTTAACTGTACAATTTATTATGATTACAATTTTTGTTGTTGTTTCGATATAATTATTATATTACCAATATTAATAAAAATATTTAGTGTAATTTTTTCATTATAATTATTGTTGCTGTTCTGATTAATGATAAAAATAATTGCATTATACAATTATTATTAGTGATACAATATATTTTGTAATTTTTTAAACAAAATATAATTATTGTTATTGTAATTATTGTTATTCGTGATATGCTAACAACAACAACAACAACAACAATAATAATAATAATAATAATAATACAAAATAATTATTTTATTATACATTTTTTATGACTTTGAGGGAGAGAGAGAGAGAGAGAGAGAGAGAGAGAGAGAGAGAGAGAGAGAGAGGGAACATTAGAGCTGCATATTTCCCGAAATTCCAACAAATGAAACTTTTTTTGGCATTTTTTTTAAATTTTATGGCATTACCAAATGCAGAAAAATTAAGTCCCATTTTAGGGGAAAATTCCAAAATGATCACAACAGCAGCAATATATATATCAGCCTGTCACAAACAAGACTGACAGCCAGTGGACAAAACTGAAGCAAGATATTTTCTTACATGTTGTACTATTCTTTTGTTTGTTTATGTATTATATAATCGGTTGTTCCTTTTTCATGTAATGGACAATGCTTTGGCAATTCTGTGCAAGTCATGCCAATAAAGCTCATTTGAATTGAATTGAATTGAGAGAGAGACAAACACACAGAAAGAGAGAGGTCACAGTAAGAGCCAATGGGACAAAGAGGCCGTTTCCCCTCACAGAAGAGAAAACCAAAACACAGCAAGCCCTTTATTCTTCACACTGAAAAAAGGAAAACCACAACACACACACACTAGAATCAGATCCCGTAATATCGGCTCTCACATCTTTAGAGCGACTGTGAGCTTGAGCGCTGAGATCTCCACCAACACAAACACAAACACAACCGATCCTGGGAGTCCTGAGGAAACACCTCACATCTGATGAAGCTCAACCCCACACACACTCAAACACCATCCCTCTCGCGCTCTTTTCCTGAACTCAGAGCTTCTCTCAAGAGAACGAGCTGTGCGTCAGCAACTTTTCCTTTCTCTGCTGTGGAACCGGACACCACAGAGCGCCAAAGTCTTTCAACATAAAACCGGCTTCACACAACAGATTCATTTTCATGTTGATTCCGGTCCAGCGCTGACAGGAGAAGTGAGCTTTCACCGTTTCAAACAGAAAGCGCTGATTTGCCTGTGACATTTAAAAACAACACGTGCGCGACAGAATGACGAAGCATGTCAACACTCGTGAGCCCAGGAAGGAACTACCTCTAAAATGCTAATGGACTTGCTTAAAAAATAAAGTGTGATGAGAAAATGACATGAAATGGGTTTTAATTTACTTTGAGTCACGGTCAGATGGTTGGTGCTCGTGCAGGTGATGTGAGCTTGCTTCTGGCTTGCAAGCTGCAATATTTTCTGTTTTATTTTCTCCATCTTCTTCCCATCATGTGTTTACGTTCTACTGCTATATCAATGAAAGCGGTACAAAACAACAACTGGACTAAATTCTCTAAAGTTGCTTTGGATAAAAGTGTCTGCTAAATGAAAGCAGCTCCTGGGTATAAGTAGTTTTGCTAACTTTTACCAGACTTGGCTGCTAAACGAAACTCCAAAAAAAATAAAAAATAAATAAAAAAGCTGAATGATTAGCTCATGAATTGAACACTGCTTCTCCTCTCATAAACAGAGGCTAGCATGGACGTGTCCGTCATTAATGACCAAGTATTTAGTCTGTTCCAGCGTAGTTATTCCCAATTGAAAATAATTTTAGTTAACAGAAATAAAGATGAAGTTTAATAAAATATATACATATTAGATGATATTACAATATTTACAACATACAATATTTAAATGGAACTTAGAAATGTTTTATTTTTATTCTTTCATTATAATAATAATAATAA